>NC_045432.1:13804520-14107833 GCF_902635505.1 Sarcophilus harrisii | reverse complement strand
TCAGTTCCCTTAGCAGCAGTATATACAGATCTCTTCAGTTTTCTCTGAAACCATTCATTTTGTCATTTTTATGATGGGATAATATTCTATTAGTTTCATATACCATAATTTGTTCAGCCATTACCCAATCAATGACCACTTATTTCCTTTCCTTTTTGCTACTATGAAAATAGCTGCATGAATATTTTTAATTACTTTGATTTTTAAAAATTTATTTATCAATTTCCAACATTTACTTTTATAGTACTTTGATTTCCATTTTTTTCTCCCTCTCTTCTTCCCCTCTCCCCTCCCCAAGATGTCAATCAATCTGATTAGGTTATTAGGTTATACATGTACAGTCATATTAGACATATTTCCACATTCATCATATTGTGAAAGAAGAATCAGAACAAAAGGGGAAAACCACGAAAAAGAGAAAAATGAAAGTAGTATGGTTCAATCTGCATCCATACTCCATAATTCTTTTTCTGGAGGCATTTCTATCATGATTCTTTTGGAATTGTCTTAGAGAATTGATAACTGAGAAGAGCAAGTCTGTCAAATTCGATCATCACACAATGTTGTTACTACAATGTTCTCTTGGTTTTGCTCATTTCACTCATCATCAATTCATGTAATCTTTTCAGGATTTTCTCAATCAGCCTGTTTATCCTTTCTTATAGAACAATAATATTCTATTATATTCATATACCAGAATTTGTTCATCCATTCCCCAGTTGATGCATACTCCTTTGCTTTCCTTTTTGTTTCTATGAAAATAGCCACTTGAACATTTTTGCAAATAAAGATATTTTCCATGCCTAGGAGTGATTTAGCTGAGTCAAAGGGTAGAGATAGTTTAATGATTTTTGGGACATAGTTTCAAATGGCTTTTCAGAATGGCTAAACTACCTTCTCACCCCACCAAAATTGCATCATTGTGTCTATTTTCCTGCAGTCCCTCCAATATTTGCCATTTTCTGGATGTTTTTGGCCAACTTGGTCAATCTGATGAGTCTGAGGTGAAACATTATAGTTATTTTAATTTTCATTTTTCTAATTATTAGTTATTTGAAGCATTTTTCATAAAACTGCAAGGGCCTCATTTTACAGAGGAAGAAAGTAAACTTTAGAGAAGGGAAGTAATTTTTCTGGTGTCAAACAGGTGATAAGTAACAGGGGCATTGTTCACAGGACTTCAAGCAATGGAACCAGTACAGTATGGCAAGTTTATTTGGTATAACATCAGAGGAATTTAAAAATTTGATATTGCTGCCTGACATTTGGAGCAGGGCTTCTCAAACTTTGTCCACTTATGACAGCTTTTTGCCCGAGAAATTTTTATGTGACCCCATCTCAAATCGGAGGTATTTCTGGCAGCATTCATACGTGGACAGCACAAAGTTGCATGTTCAAAACTAAGACTGCAATAAAGTTACAGGGCAACTGCTATAAGAAACACTTCAGAGTCATTATGCATTTGATTTTGAATTAATTTTTTGGTTATTACATTCAAAAACCTTTTATTGTTGCCAAATTTTTCATGATGCCCACATTCAGTTCCTCCATCTGGGGTCTCAAACCACAGTTTAAGAAGCTTTAATTAAGTATTTGTATTGATGTAGGAATTCTTGCCTTTAACTTCATATCATACAATCAGAGTTGAAACTGTGGTTTTTACTGAGCTAATACTTGAGGTATTTAACCTGAACCTAAATCTTTTTCTTTGAAATGGATTTTGCAGTTTTCTGTTGGGTTTTGTTGTTGGTCAATCTGGGGTAGAAGGATGAACGATGGGAAGACTATTGGTATCCAAAGTTTGCCATTTACACGATCATGGACAAGCCTCTTAATCTCTCTGTGCAATAGGGGACAATCACACTTGGTTTATCTATCTCTCAGTGCCATTACGAAGATCAAATGGGATTTTGGAATGCCACCCCTTATTATTACGAACCATGGTAGAGCTTTAACTGCTATTTATGAAACAAGTTTATAGAGTTGTATATTCTTCCAGTGAAGATTTTAAAGTAGCAGATAAATAGAACATGAATTTAGTTTATCATTTACCCCCCTACTATGTACTCAGCACTATGATGGGCAGTTGGGAAACAAAGACAAAATGAAACAAAATGAAACTCCTATTCAAGGAGGTTACATTCTATCCGGGTGACAATGGGTACAGATGATTCTCCTTTGCATTTATATGTTGTTATTGTTGCTGTTAGTCATTTTTCAGTTGTGTCCAATTCTTCATGACCCCATTTTTTTCTTGGCAAAGATACTGGAGTGGTTTGCCATTTCCTTTTTCAGCTCATTTTTTTGATGAGTCAAACAAGGTCAAATGACTTGCTCAGGGTCACATAGCTAGTCAGTGTCTGAGGTCAGATTTGAGCTCAGGAAGAAGAGTCTTCCTTACTCCAAGCCCCGCATTCTATCCCTTCCTGCACCCCCTAACTTCATTTACATGTATAATAAATACATATAATACAAAGTGTATTTGAAATCATGAGTTGGGAAGAAATGCTAATAGAGTAGGCATAAGAAAGGCTTTACATGAAAGGTTGCACTTCAGCTGAGTTTTGAAGGAAGCTACTCATTTGAAAAGTCAGAGGGGAAGAGGACATATCACAGAATAACAATGAAGAAAAGCTGTGATGCTAGGTCAGAAAAAGTGAGAGTTAAATCTCTCCTCAGATATTTATTAATAATGTCACTATGAGCAAGTCATTTAATCTCTCAATCTCAGTTTTTTTAATGTGTAAAATGTTAATAAGAAAAAACAAATATTTATCCATATCCTAGTCTAGCCCAATTTAGCTTAATCCCAGCCTATTCTAATATACTTGACCCCTATCCTGTCCTGTCTTATCCTAACTCATCTACCTAGTACAGTAGAGAGAGTGCTGGGCCTGGAGTCAGGAAGATCTGAATTCTAATCCAGCCTTAAACATATACTAATCTATGTTTGCTTCTTCAGCTATAATATGGGGGTCCCTCCGATACAACAGTTTTTCCCATCATGGTTTTGATATACTGCTGGTTAGCATAAGAAATTAAATGGGAAGTTTGGGGGAGCTTTGCAGAAGCTGCAGATGACATGCAATGACCAACAGATAACACAGGGTTTATGACCAGTACTTAATCCAAATTTTACAATAAGGTGCTGTAAGTATTTCACCAAAGAAAAAAGAAAAAAATAAGCTGCTTCTCTGGTATGCAGCAAGGACCAAAAAATTTACCCAGATTTTCCATAATATAATGATACCATGCCCAACCCCACCTTGATGTGGAAGGAGTAGCTATAATAATACCTACCCCGATGAGATAATGTTTGTAAAGTGTTTAGTACAGTGCCTACAACACCATATTGGTTTCTTGATTCCCTCATGGTAGTGGTAGTGAAGAGAAGAGTTGCATTCATTTAAATGGGGAGAGAATCCTCCTCCATCTCTGAAACACATAAATCCTCATGTAGCTCGTTTTCTCTGGGACTTTGTGTCATCACCCCTGCATAAACGGCCATTTCTTTTTTTTTTTATTATAGCTTTTTATTTACAAAATATATGCATGGGTAATTTTTCAACATTGACCCTTGCAAAACCTTTTATTCCAAATTTTCCCCTCCTTCCCCCTAACCCCTCCCCTAAATGTCAGGAAGTCCAATATATGTTAAATATGTAAAAGTGTATGTTAAATCTAATATATGTATAAATATTTGTATAGTTATCTTGCTGCACAAGAAAAATCATATCTAGAAAGAAAGAAACCTGAGAAAGAAAACAAAAATGCAAGCAAACAATAACAGAAAGAGTGAAAATGATATGTTGTGGTCCACACTCATTTCCCATAGTTCTCTCTCTGGGTGTAGCTGACTCTCTTAATTGATGAACAATTGGAACTGTTTTGAATCATTTCATTGTTGAAGAGAGACACGTCCATCAGAATTAATAATCGTATAGTCTTGTTGTTGCGTATGTAATGATCTTCTGGTTCTTCTCATTTCACTCAGCATCAGTTCATGTAAGTCTCTAGTTCTTTCTGAAATCCTCCTGCTGGTCATTTCTTACAGAACAATAATATTCCATAACATTCATATAACAATTTATTTAGCCATTCTCCAACTGATGGGCATCCGTTCAGTTTCCAGTTTCTAGCCACTACAAACAGGGCTGCCATAAACATTTTTGCACATGTGGGTCCCTTTCCCTTCTTTAAGATGTCTTTGGGATATAAGCCCAGTAGTAACACTGCTGGATCAAAGGGTATGCACAGTTTGATAACTTTTTGAGCATAGCTCCTAATTGCTCTCCAGAATGTTTGGATCTGTTCACAGTTCCACCTACAATGTATCAGTATCCCAGTTATCCTACATTCCCTCCAACATTCGTCATTATCTTTTCCTGTCATCTTAGCCAATCTGAGAGGTGTGTAGTGGTATCTCAGAGTTGTCTTAATTTGCACTTCTCTGATCAATAGTGATTTGGAGTATCTTTTCATATGACTAGAAATACTTTTTATTTCTTCATCTGAAAATTGTTCATATCCTTTGACGATTTGTCAATTGGAGAATGGCTTAATGCAACTTGGATAAACATCAAAAGCTCTTTCAATCTTGCTGTTTCCATATTTCTGTTTGCAATAATTGTTTTTGCACAAAAAACAATTGTAGCATTGTGTAAAACCACAAAATAGATACTCTTCATTATGCTTCTTTTTTTAAACATTTCAACTTCAATTGGGTCTGAAAATTTAATGCAAATAGACATAAAATAAAATAACTGATTCAATTAGTATTTCTGAAATACCATTTTCCTATGGTTGTTAAATGTTTGCTTAAAAAAAGCAAAAAGTTTTAGCAAAAAGTTTACTAAAGCTGTATAGAAATGAATTATATGTATTAAGTAAAACATAAGCTATTAAAGAAATTTGCTGACCTCCAATTTCAAATAAACTGTCTTTTAGACATCTTAAACTCAATATGTCCAAAATTGAACATCTTTCCCTGTAAATTGTCTGCCCTTCCTTGTTACTATTGAAGGCAGCACCATCCTCCCAGTCCCTTATACTTCTTACTATCTCTCCCGGCTAAGAGCTAAGCTGTCTCTAATGCCTGACAATTTCACCTTTACAACATCTCTTGAGTATACCTCTTTCTCTAATCTGATAATGCTACCACCCTGGTACAGGCCCTCATCCTCTCATGCTCAGACTAATACATTGCTGAGGGATCTGCCTACCTTATCTTTCCCCCTTTCTAATTCATTCTCTATTCACCCACCAAAGTGATTTTCCTAAAATACAGTTCCTACTCTATACCCCTCTACTCAATAAACTCCAGTGGCTTCCTATGCATAGAGTGCTGAAGTCAGACATAGGTTGTGTTCAAATGTGACTGCAGACACTTACCAGCTGGGTGACCATGGGCAAACTCTATTAGCATTTCCCCTGAACTCATGACTTCATACATATTTTGTATTAACTAGTGTCCATATAAATGCAGCTAGGGGGCATTGCAGTGGATCGAGTGTTGGGCTTGAAGTCAGGAAGACTTCTTCCAGAATTCAAATATCATCTCAAACACTTACTAGGTGTGAGACCCTGGGTAAATTGCTTTACCCTGTTTGCCTCAGTTTCCTCATCTGTAAAATAAACTGAGAAGGAAATCGCAAACTACTACAATATATTTGCTAAGAAAATCCCGAATGGAGTCCCAAAGAGTCAGATATGTTTGAAGTGACTGAACAACAACAAATCAAATGCAAAATGTTCTAATTGGCATGCAAAGACCTTTATAACTTACTCTCCTTTTCCTTACTATCTTTACAATCTTCTTATTTTTTACTCCCTGCTATATATTCTCAATATCACTGACTTTGCTGTTACAAGAACAAGACACTCCATCTCTTGGCTCTAGGCATTTTCTCTAATTGGCTCCCACGCCTGGGATGTTCTTCATCCCTCCTCATCTCTGCTTCCTGGCTTCCTTCTATCCCAATTCAAATCTCATCTTCTACAGGAAGCCTTCTCCAAACCTTCTAAATTCTAGTGACTCCCATCTTTTAATAGTTTATTATTTTTCCTTTATGTAGCTTGTTTATATGTATTTGTTTGCTCATTGTCTCCCCCATAGAGTATAAGCTTCTTGAGAGCAGGGACTGGTTTTGCCTCTTTTTATGTTATCAGAACTTACTTCATAGGACTTATGGTTCATAGTAGGCACTTCATAAATATTAAAACAGTTTTCAAAAGCAGCTCTTAATTTATAATATTTGAAAGTTTTTTTGTAAGCAAACTCACTTGTCTCAAGTTAATTTTCAATCTAAATGATCCATTGAGTTACAAGGCAAAACAAAAGGATAATATTTTGAATTTAATTTTTCCATAAATGGATTAAACCCTTTCAAGAAACTATCTGATTTTTGATAAACGGCACAGTTTAAACTATTTTCCCTGATAGGCTGTTTGGACATTGTTTCCCTCGTTAATTTGCAAATTTGATTTTTAAAGTATACTCATTTTTGTCGTCGTAATTTATATGCCAGTTTGCTCTATCATCTGCTGAAATTAATTGACATTCCTTTTGAAAAAAGGGAAGAAAATTACTAAAGCAAGCAAGGACAATTAAACAGTGAATGGTACAGTGCAGTAACATCATAATGACTTTAAACAGCCCAGTTTGGCACTCGACTATTTTTTTTTTTTCACGTGAACAACCTCAAAGCCAAGAGCCACTCTGTACCAGCTAGAGATCAGTTTGAGTTCTTTCAAAGGAGTTCCACTTTCCAGTATTCAAGCACAAGCCATCCTTGTACTCACATTCCCATAAGTGTCTATGTTGCATGGGATATTTATCTATTTGTTTCCACAACGTCCCAAAATCTTTTGTAATCTCCTGGTCACGTTGAGTTTGGTTTTCATTTCTAATATTAAAATACAAACTATAGTAGGTAATGATGGGTACTGTTATTCAAATCCTGAAAAGAGAATTCTTGTGGTTTTGACATGTCTATCCAGAAGCAGTCCCCTTAATTTTCCTCATATTTCCATGGCAGGAGAATTGCTTCTAACCCACTCTCTAATCTTCAGTGAAATTATTCAAAAGGGCCCTGATGGATTTAGTGTACTAGAAGATGTCACCTTACCAGCACAAAATTGTCTTCATTATCTTTTCCCCTTTTGGTTTCTTAACAGACTCCTTCTGGCTCCTTTCCTGATTTTTTTCCTTTTGGAGTTACTTTCCTGTATGTGAAATATCATAGTTAATAGAATCAGTCCCTCAGGGAATAGCTATTGCAGGTTAAAGATACTCATTGGCTCAGTATTCCTAAAACTTTAGTTCATGAACTAATGAGTTCACTTTCTCACTAAAGAGTTTCCCTATAAGAGTCAGCCTTAGGATTCAATTAGTCCAAAATAAACATATTTAATAAAAGATTATACCAAGAAAGTAGCAACAAACATTTCCCCCATAAGCCTAGAATGTGCTTCCCCATCCATAAACATGACAGTAGGAGAACGGGTGCACAAAGGGTATATATGTGGTGAAAGCACATTTAGGAAATATACAGCCATGTGTGGTTTTTTATATGTGGGCGTTTATATAAGGAACGTATATGTCCTCATATATAATATTATATATTAAGATACATAATATTTTAATAACAGATATCAAGTATCTGTTATATGCCAGGCACTATGTCTGTGTCGGTGATATAAAAAGAAGCAACTACCCTCAAGGAGCTTACAATCGAATGGGAGAAACAAGATGCAAATAAATATATGTGTCTACATATATACATATACATATATAGAGACCAAGCTCTTTACAGAATAAATAGAAAATCATTAATAGAGGGAATGCACAAAATTAAGAGGGTTTGAGGAAGGCAGGCTTCCTGTAGAGGATGGGATCTTATTTGGAACTTAAAGAAAGCCAGGGAGCTGAACAGTCAGAGCAAAAAAAAAAAAAAAAAAGATTACCAGGCATGGGGGACAACCAGAGAGAATTCCTGGAGCTGAGAGATGGAGGTTCTTGACAGAACAGCCAGGAAGTTGATGTCCCTGGATCAAAGAGTACACTGTGAATAATAAGATGTAAAAAGACTGGAAAGGTCACAATGGGCAGGTTATGAAAGTTACGAATGACAAACAGAACATTTTATATTTTCTCCTGGATGTAAGAGGGAGTCACTGGAGTTTATTGGGTAGAAAGGTTACATAGTTGGACTTGAACTTTGGGGAATTAACTTTGATGGGTGAATGGAGGATGAACTATGGAGATATTTGAGACAGACTGACCCAACAACATGGATACATGGTTACAAATATGAATGGGTAAGTCTTGCTGCAGATGTATTTTTTTCTCAACTACATGTAAAAAATTATCATTTTGGGGGAAAAATGTTAAATTCCAAATTATCTTTCTCCTTCTCTCCTCTTTGAGAAGGCAAGCAATTTGACAAAGATCATATATGAGCAGTTATGCAAAATATATTTCCATATTAGTCATGATGCAAAAGAAAACACAGACCAAAACAAAACCCTCAAGAAAAATAAATGAAGTAAAAAAAAGAAAGTATGCTTCAATATGCATTTAGACTTCATCAGTTCTCTCTCTGGAGGTGGATAGCAATTTTCATCATAAATCCTTTGGAATTATTTTGAATGATTGTATTGCTGAGAACAGCTTATTCATTCATGGTTGATCATCATACAATGCTGCTTGTTACAGTCTACAATGTTCATCTGATTCTGCTCACTTCACTTTTGTATCAGTTCGTGTAAATGTCCCCAGTGTTTTTTTGAAAGGATCCTACATGTGATATCTTTATTTTATTGGTGTACTGTGACCTTGTTGGGGTTTGAAGTTTATTTTATTTTATGTTTAAATTTCAACAATGTTTTATTTTTCAATTACATATAAAGATAGTTTTCAACATTCATTTTTGTAAAATTTTGAGTTCCAAATTTTTTCTCTCCCTCCCTTAGCTCCTTCTTCCCCAAGACAGCAAGAAATCTGATATAGATTATACATTTTAAACATATTTCTATGTTAGCCATGTTGTGAAAGAAAAATCAGAATAAAAGGGAAACACCACACAAAAAAAGCTAACAACAAGAAAAAAGGTGAAAATAGCATGCTTCAACCTGTATTCAGTCTCCACAGTTCTTTCTCTGGTTGCGGATGACATTTTCTATCCCAAGTAATTGGAATTGTTTTGAATCTCTGTATTGAGAAGAGCTACGGCTATCACAATTGATCATCACATAATTTTGCTGTTACTCTATGCAGTGTTCTTCTGGTTCTGCTCACTTCATTCAGCATCAGTTCATATTAGTCTTTCCAGGCTTTTCTGAAATCAGTCTGCACATCATTTCTTGTAGAATAATCATATTCCATTACATTCATAACTTATTCAGCCATTCCCCAATTGATGGACATTTCCAGCAGTCACCACAGAAAGAATTTCTACAAACATTTTATAGGTGGCACCTCAGAGTTGTTTGAATGCGCATCTCTCTAATCAATAGTGATTTACAACATTTTTTCATATGACTATAAATGGTTTTAATTTCTTCATTTGAAAATTGTTCATGTCCTTTGATCAGTTATTAAATGGGGAATGACTTCTATTCTTATAAATTTGACTCTGTTTTCTATATATTTTAGAAATGTGACCTTTATCAGAAACACTGGCTATAAAAATTTTTTCCCCAGCTTTTTGCTTCTCTTCTAATCTTACCTGCATTGACTTTGTGTAAAAACTTTTAAATTTCATATAATAAAAATGATCCATTTTGCATTTCATAATGTTCTGTAGTTATTTTTTGCTCATAAATTCTTCTCTTCTCCAAAAATCTGACAGGTAAACTATTCCTTGCACTCCTAATTTGCTTATAGTATTACCCTTTATGTCTAAATCAGGAACCTACTGTGACCTTATATTGGTATAGGGTGTGAGATGTTGGACTATGCTTAATTTCTGCCATATTATTTTTCAGTTTTCCCATCAGTTTTTGTCGAGTTTTTATCCCAGCAACTAGAATTTTTGAGTTTATCAAACAGTAGATTACTATAATCATTGACTATTGTGTCTTGTGTACCTAACCTATTCCACTGATCTACCACTTCTTTTTCTTTTATTAAATTTATTGAACTAAATGCAGAATGAGAAAAAAAACAGAATAAAAAAGAAAGACAGAAAGGGTAAATAAAAAACAAAATAATACATTGTCAGGTACCCAACAGAACATCAGGAAAGATTCAAAATATATAACAATAAATTTCCATTTCAAGCCCCAAGGGTTCCCATTTGCTGTTTCTGTAGAGCTGGCACAGAGATATGTGCATTTCACAATGGTTAATCCCTGACCTGGGCTCTTTCTTTGATCTTCTTGGGTTGTCCCAGGAAGACCCCTGTTCTGCCCTAAACCTTCTTTGTTTTTCACCACTCTATGTTCACACTGAGGCACAAATTTGTCCTGTTTGTGGGAAAATCTGGAGAGCTTGAAATTTGCTGACCTACTCTGTCACCTTCCCAGAATCCTCCTCACCAAGTGGAATTTCTCTTTCTTTTTCTTGTTGCTGGTCTTTGGTGGTAATCTATAGAAATTCTGATGATTTATGTGGATTTATCTTATATTTTGCAACTTTCCTAAAGTTGTTAATTGTTTCAAGTAGCTTTTTAGTTGATTCTCTGGGGTTCTGTAAATATACTCTCATATCATCTACAAAGAGTGATAATTATATTTTCTAATTGCCTATTTTAATTTCATCAATTTCTTTTTCTTCTCTTTACAAAGTTTTATATCCCTTTGGACACAGTTCCAATTACTGTACAGATTGGTGTGATCAATCAAAAGTTTTACAGCCTTTGGCCATAGATCCAAATTGTTCTACAGAATGGTGAGATCAGTCCACAACTCCAACAAGATTGTGTAAAATAGAGAAAAATAAAATCAATGAATTGGGCTTTCAACTAAAAAAGCTAGAAAAAGAACAAATTAAAAACTCCCAATCAAATACCAAACTTGAAATTCTAAAAATAAAAGGAGAGATTAATAAAATTGAAAGTAAAAAAAAACTATTGAATTAATAAATAAAGGTATAAGTTAGTTCTATGAAAAAACCAACAAAATAGCTAAACCTTTAGTTAATTTGATTAGAAAAATGAAAGAGAAAAATCAAATTCTTAGTCTCAAAAATGAAAAGGTAAAACTTTCCACCAATGAAGAGTAAATTAGAGCAATAATTAGGAGTTATCTTGCCCAACTTTATGTCAATAAATTTGATAATCTAAGTGAAATCATGAACAACTAAAAATACAGATTGCCCAGATTAACAGAAGAGGAACTAAATTACTTAAATAGTACCATTTTAGAGAAAGAAATAGAACAAGCTATTAATCAACTCCCTAAGAAAAAATCCCCAGGACCAGATGGATTTACATGTAAATTCTACCAAATATTTAAAGAACAATTAACTCCAATGATATATAAACTATATGAGAAAATAAGGGACAAAGGACTCCTATCAAATTCCTTTTATGACACAGACATGGTACTAATATCTAAACCAGGTAGGACGAAAACAGAAAAAGAAAATTATAGACCAATCTCCCTAATGAATATTAATGCAAAAACTTAAATAAAATATTAGCAAAGAGATTACAGAAAATTACCCCCAAGATAATACATCACGACCAAGTAGGATTTATACCAGGAATGCAGGGCTGGTTCAATATTAGGAAAACTATTAGCATAATTGACTATCATCAATAACCAAATTAACAAAACACATATGATTATCTCAATAGATGCAGAAAAACATTTGATAAAATCCAACATCCATTCCTATTAAAAAACACTAAAGAGTATAGAAATAAATGGATTTTTCCTTAAAATAATCAGTAGCATCTATTTGAAACTATCAGCTAGCATCATATATAATGGTGATAAACTGGAACCATTCCCAATAAGATCCAGTGTAAAACAAGGTTGCCTACTATCACTATTACTATTCAATATTTTATTAGAAATGCTAGCTTTGGCAATAAGAGTTGAGAAAGAGATGAAAGGAATTAAACTAGGTAATGAGGACACCAAATTATCACTCTTTGCTGATGATATGATGATATACTTAGAGAACCATTGAGAATCAACTAAAAAACTATTAGAAATAATCCACAACTTTAGCAAAGTTGCAGGATACAAAAGAAATCCACATAAATCATCAGCATCTTTATACATCACTAACAAAATCCAACAGCAAGACATTCAAAGAGAAATTCCTTTTAAAATAAATGTTGATAGTATAAAATATTTAGGAATCTATCTGCCAAGGGAGATTCAGGAACTATATGAGTAAAATTACAAAACACTTTCCACATAAATAAAATCAGGTCTAAACAATTGGAAAAATATCAAGTGCTTTTGGATAGGTCAAGTAAATATAATAAACATGACAATACTCCCTAAATTAATCTATTTATTTAGTGCTATACCAATCAAACTCCCAAGAAACTATTCTACTGACTTAGAAAAAAGAACAACAAAATTCATCTGGAAGAACAAAAGCTCAGGAATTTCAAAGGAATTAAAGAAGAGAAAAGCAAATGATGGTGGCCTGGCTGTACCAGATCTAAAACTATATTATAAAGCAGTGGACATCAAAACCATTTGATACTGGCTTAAGAAATAGAGAAGTTGATTAGTGGAATAGGTTAAGTTCACAGGACAAAATAGTCAAGGACTATAGTAATCTAGTGTTTGACAGACCCAAAGACCCCAGCTTTTGAAATAAGAAATCACTGTTTGACAAAAACTTCTGGGAAAATTAGAAACTAGTATGGCAGAAACTAGGCACTGACCCACAACTAACACCATGTACCAAGATAAAGTCAAAATGGGCTCATGATCTAGACTTAAAGAGTGATATAAACAAATTAGAAGAACATAGGATAGTTTACCTCTCAGATCTGTGGAGGAGGAAGGAATTTGTGACCAAGGAAGAACTAGAGATCCTTATTGATCAAAAAATTGATAATTTTGATTATATTAAGTTAAAAAGTTTTTGTACAAACAAAACCAATGCAGACAAGATTAGAAGGGAAGCCATAAACTGGGAAAACATTTTTACATTCAAAGGTTCTGATAAAGGCCTCATTTCTAAACTATATAGAGAATTGACTCAAATTTATAAGAATTCAAGGCATTCTCCTATTGATAAATGGTCAAAGGATATAAACAGACAATTTTCAGGTGAAGAAATTGAAGCTATAGACAACTCTGAGATATCACTATATACCTCTCGGATTGGCTAGGATGATTTCAGAGAGGCCTGGCAAGACTTACATCAATTTATGCTAAGTGAAATGAGCAGAATCAGGAGATCATTATACATGACAACAACAAGAGTATATGATAATTCTGATGGACATGGCTCTCCAACAATGAGATGATTCAAACCAGTTCTAACTGTTCAGTGATGAAGAAATCCAAATACACCCAGAGACCCTGTGGGAACTGAATATGGACCACAACATAGCATTTTAATGCTTTCTGGTGATGTTTGCTTGCATTTTGTTTTCCTTCTCAGGTTTTTTTCCTTTCTAGATCTGATTTTTCTTGTGCAGCAAGATAATTGTATAACTATGTATACATATATTGGATTTAACACATATTTTAACATATTTAACATGTATTGGACTACCTGACATCTAGGGGAGACAGTGGGGGAAAGGAGGGAAAAATTTGGAACAGAAAGTTTTGCAAGGGCCAATGTTGAAAAATTTCCTATGCATATGTTTTGTAAATAAAAAGCTTTCATCATAAAAGCATCCACATCATATTTGTGTCATAAAATGTTTAGTAGGATTCTTCTTTTGCCTATTTTTCCAAATACTTTATATAGTATTGGAATTGATCTTTAACTATTTGATTTAATTCACTTATAAATCTATCTGATCCTGGGTATTTTTTCTTAGGCAGCTCATTTCTGACTTGTTCAATTATTTCCTCTTCAAGAAGACAATTTATATTTTTGTTTATATTCATCCATCTCACTTGTTTAGTAACAATAAATCTAATGATTTCTTGGCATGTTGGGCAAAATAGCTCCTAATAATTGGTTTAATTTTATGTTGATTATCTATTGATTTATTATGATTTATGTATATATTATGATTATAATTATTTATGTTAATTAATTTAATGTTGATTGGTGATGAATTCACCCTTTGCTTTTTTGATTATTGGTGTTTTGGTTTTCTTCTTTCTTTTTATAAACTAAATTAACCAATGGTTTGTCTATTTCATTGTTTTTCCCCCATAAAACCAACCCCTAGTTTTATTTATTCATTAGTTTTCTTTAAATTTTATTATCTTCTCCTTTAATTATCAGGATTTCCAATTTGATCTTAATTGAGGATTTTTAATTTTTTCTACTTTTTAAATTGCATACCAAATTACTTGATCTGCTTTTTTCTATTTAATTGGTGGAAGCATTTATGCTTTTTCGGATTTGGTTTTCATGCTTTTATGACATAATACATGGTACAGTTTTGTGTACAGCTGAAAAAAAAGTATGCCCCTTTCTGTGGTGTTCTTTTTCCAAAACACAGCCAGGTGATAAAAGAGTTCAGATCTTTTATTGTGTCCTTCAATATAGCCCAGTTAGCTCAGAGGCCTAGCTCTCCGCTTGGTTCTAAGAACTCCGCCCAAATGTCTCCAAATCCAAAGGTTTGTCCTTCCGACTCCAGCCAGCACCAAGGTAGAAGATACAATAAATCTCTCTTGCCTTGAAGACAGGGCTTGTGAGCTTCCTCCCAGAGTGCTCCTCTCCAACCC
The DNA here is from genome assembly GCF_902635505.1 of Sarcophilus harrisii. NCBI lineage: Eukaryota > Metazoa > Chordata > Mammalia > Dasyuromorphia > Dasyuridae > Sarcophilus > Sarcophilus harrisii. The sequence continues at coordinate 14,093,001 of NC_045432.1, read as the reverse complement.
CAGTCAATGTTCTGAAGAAATTCCTTCCAGAGTGCTCCTCTCTGACCCCAGTCAATGTTCCCCAGAAAAACTCTCCAGTGGCTTACTGGAGCTGTATTTATGCTACTTCTCCGAGAGTGGGATTGTGGGATATCTCCCAGTGTGTTCTCTGACCCTAAGGGAGGTGTGAATTCAGATATCTCTTTCTAAACCTTGAATTCTCCCAAACGTGTGAACTCCATTGAGTACTTAGATACTTATGAGCTCGCTAAAGGTGTGAACACAAGCATTGTTTCTATCAGTTGTACTTAGTACCTTGTTTCAAGTTCTGGCCCAAAATATCTCCTTCTAAGATCAAATCAATCATATTGAACCATGCTAAATTAGATAATTATTGTTTCTATCAACTCTAATGGCTTAACACTTTGTAAAGATTCCAACACCTTTCTATTCTCATTCAGTTTTTTCTAGAGTTTTATCATATCTAACTTTTCTAAAATTACATTCATCTTTTTAATGGTTTCCTTGTTTATTTTTGGTTAGATTCATCTTATTGTGAGAGGGGAAAGTTGGAAGTACCCTTCCAGTATGGTTTTACTGCCTATTTCTTCATAACTCATTTAACTTTTTCTCTAAGAATTTCAATGCTACAATATTTGGTACATATGTTTAGTATTGATCTTCATTATCTATGATACCTTTTAGCAAAATGTAATTTCCCTGCTTATCTCTTTTCAGTAGATCCATTTTTCCTTATCTAAGATCAAGATTGCTACTTCTGTTTTTTTTTAAATCTCAGCTAAAGCATAATAGATTCTGCTTCATTCCCTTACTTTTACTCAGCCTGTCTCTCCAAGTGTGTTTCTTTTAAATAACATATTGTTTTCTGTTTTTTAATCCATTTTGCTTTTAACTTCTGTTTTATGGATGAATTCATCCTATTTACATTCACAGTTATGATTACTACCTGGATATTCCCCTGCATCCTATTCTTTCTGTTTCTGTCTCTCTCTGTTTTTCTCTCTCTGTCTCTGTCAGTGTCTGACTCTTTCTCTGTCTCTGTCTCTCTCTCTATATCTTTTATCTAGTCCTAGTCCCTCTTTAAAAGGCAGTTTTGCTCCTGATCATTGCCTCCCTTTTCCTCCCGACTTCTATCAGCACCTTTTTCTGTTATTCCCCTCCCCTCCTACTTCCCTTTTAGAGGAAGATAGATTTTTTTATGCCTATTTGAGTGTGTATGTTATTACTTGTTTGAGCCAGTTTTGATAAGAATAAGGTTCAAGTGTTGTCTACCATGCTTCCCATTTCTTTCTCTTGTAAAATATCTTCCTTTCTTTCTTCTTTTTTGTGAGAAGATTTTCACCATCTTTCCTCTTTTTTTCCTTTCTCCCAATGCATTCCTTTTTCTCACCCCTTATTTTTTAATCATCCCATCACACTCAATTCATACCTGTGCCCTCAGTCTGTATACTCCTTAATATATTTAGGTGTTACAAGTATCATCTTGCCATGTAGGAATGTAAGCAGCTTAACTCTATTTAATCATTTATGGTTTCTCTTTCATAATTACCTTTGTATGCTTCTCTTAAGTCTTGTATTTGAAAACCAAATTTTCTATTTACCTCTGGTCTTTTCAAGAATGTTTGAAAGTCCTCTATTTCATTAAATACCTGTTTTTTTTCCCCCGAATTAGTTTGCTGGGTAAGTTATTCTTAGTTGTAATTCTAGCTTTTTTGCCATCCAGAATACCATATTATAAGCCCTCTGATCCTATAATGTAGTAGCTACTAAACCTTGTGTTTTTTTTTTCTTTACTGTGATTCCATAATATTTGATTTGTTTTTTTCTCACTGCTTGCAATATTTTTTCCTTCAATGTGAGAGCTTTGGAATTTGACTATAATATTCCTGAGAGTTTTCGTTTGGGGAATCTTTTTCAGGAGGTGATCAATGAATTCTTTCAAGTTCTAGTTTACCCTCTTATTCTAGGATGCTCTGGTCTTTACCCAGGAAGGGACATTTTTTTCCTCTAGTCATAATCACTAGTGTCATTTTCTGCCTTGGAATTGAGACCAGCGTTCCTACTCCTTTGTGTCTGCAGTCAATAGTGTTCTTTTTTGCCCTGAGACTGTAATTCATAACTGTATATGGTCAATGCAATAGGATCCTGAACCTGATGCCAGCAAAGTGTCCTATGTAATCTCTTTCCGACCAGTTGCCTAAACCCCTTAATGTCTGTAGGCTGAAAGCTCCTGAAGCTATTATTACTATTGCTGCAGCCCCCTCCAAAGCCTGCTGCTGGTGGCCAGGCACAATCTACTCTATTCATTGCTTCAGGCCAACCACCATCTTAGAGAGGCAGATTTTTCCTGCAGACCTAAGTTGTCTTGGGCTGGAAAATTGTCTCACTCTGACCTTTTATTGATTATGCTGTTACAGAATTCGATTTGAGGCATTATTTTAAAGTTGTTTGGGGGAAAATGTTGAAAGAGTTAAGGTGAGTTCTGTGATGACTGTGTTAGTACCCTGGATACTTTAAAATCAGCCGGAGTCAGGATCAACAAAAGTCCTTGATCTTTATTCTTTTTGGACGTGAACAGAATGGTGATACGAAGTGAGAGGACTCATGGCACAAATCCAGCCAGGAGTCACTCTGGCTTTCTCACTCCACCCTTTTTTTCCTCCTCCCAAAATACAAGGTCCTTCTCCTACTTCTCCAAGACAACATCTTGGCTCTGCTCCTACCCCATCAATGTCTTCAAATGTGGTCATTGGGCTGATTTCTGATGGTTTTGTGGACCCTGATGGACTATACTCACATGCTTCTTAGTTGGGTGCATAGTCCCTGCCCAATGCTGTACTGCTTTCATGTCTACAAATCTTGCTTTACCTGAAGGGTAAAAACCAAGACCCCTGACACCACAGTAGCTCTTTATTATGGGTGATAGGAACTTTGGGACAAGTTTATTCTCTTCCCATATCAGAAAGAAACTCATCTAACTATTTTCAGGCATAGCCAAGTCCCAGATAATCCTGTTTGTATAGAGTGATGTAAGAATGGAATTCTTTACTAGCCTCCAATGATGTAAACTATGTCCCTTTTGATCTTTGTGGGAAGCGTGGTCTTGAGTTTCAAACCCTCCTGGCCTCTGGTAGGGGCCCTAACCTCCTGTTCATTGGGGAAACTCCCATATAGTAATCTCATTCAATTCAATTGGAGATCTTGGCCTGGGGCATAATCACTACCTTCTATGGGAATGAAAATAAGTCCCTTAAATTGCTCCCTGGTTTGGGGCAACAAAAATCCAATATAATCAAAGGCTGGGTGCCCAGACCTTTGCAAATAATCCTAACAGGATTTTGCCCACTAAGAAAGTTGTTTACTTAATATAATAAGCCCATTTTTGCCACAAACCTCAGCCTATATTCATTTGGGTTTGCAAATTATTTTTGAAAAGCCTGCAACTGGCCAGGGGACCCCATTGCTGTCAGGGGATCTCTCAATCCTCATTTCTCACACTTCAACACCATTGTCTATCCCTTCAACCTGAGGGGAGATGAGCCTATCATAAATGCCTCTCATCCAAACAGTTTTTCCTAGGATAGATACCAAAGAATGTTTTTCCCAAATTCTTGCTTTTGTTTCTTCAAAGGAGTAGGTGCAGTGGGTAAAACATGTGCCTTAAAACCTTATCCTAATCAGGGTATGATAAGATTGCCTGCTTACTCTCAATGAACAAAAGGGAAAGTGGGAGTGGTCCCAAATACTTGGATGAAGTAGGCCTTTAGATAAAGAAACTCTAGCCCCAGGAAGCAAAATAGTTAAAAATGTTATAACTGAAACCAGAGAATCCTCCAGGACTGAGGTACAAATTAAAATATCTATATACTTGTATTGTGTTTTATATCTTCCATTGATCACTTGCTCTGATTACAGAAATTTGCTATAAGAAGAAAAATCAGGGACATGATTTACTTAAAGCAGTTTTACTTCAGGTAATTGTCCTAATTTTTTTTTAACAATCCTCCTTAAGCCAGACTTGGGAACAATCAGTTGAGTTCTCATTCAAAAGAACACCACTGGGAAACTGAGTCAGAAGGATCCTACCTTCAGCAGAGGCCAAGATCGTCCTCCTAATTTGTTTCCAGATGCTAACTTCCACCTGTAACAACTTCTTCTGAGTAGCTTATGGCATATTCCTTTCAGATGGTAGATCACTGACTTGATGATCTATCAAATGGTCATACCTGAATTTAAACTCCAAATAATATCAACTGCAGTCCCAAGAGATTTTATTTCCTACAGCAACTTTCATTAATCAAAGCTTCAGATGAATCTAGCTCTCAAGGATCACAGTAAGAGATTCATCCTTGAAAGTTCATAGCTTATCATTAATATCTAAATAGATGGTTCTAAGTTCAACCTTACACAGATCATTTTGCTTTTAAAATACCCAATACATAGAAAAATTCTAAATTGCATATTATCCATAACAGAAACATTTCAAAGGGACAAAGGCAAAAACTATTATTCTCAGAGTCCCTTTAAATAATGGTACAACTTTAAGATGATTCAATATGATCAATTAAAACTCATACAGAATATCCTATTCCCAACAAAAAAGAACCTTTCAGAATTAACATTAATTTCTTCATTCTTAAAATAAATATTAAACTTTTGGAAACAACCCTATCAAGTTATCAATTCAGGTTACAATTCTGCTCTAGGTTATTTTTTTTATCATATTCCTTAAACAAGGAGACCATTATGTGTACGTAGGGAAACATTAAATAATTTGCTGAAGACATGGGATACCTTAGTAGAAATAAATTGCTTTCAGAAAATTTGAGGTTCCAATAAACCTCTTAGAGCAGTTTTAGACTTGAAAAAATAAAAATAAAACATTCAGTTATTAATACCATGTAAATGTAAGCTGTTCTTTTAAACAGTATAATGTTTTACTCAGCAAAGAGCTGCAATTTGTTAAAAAGCAGCTGCACCACACTTAATGGGAGGAGGGTGAATTAGATTGTCACCTGATAAGGCCCTTTCCACATTGCCACCCTTCCCCCACTTCACATGCTTCCCAACCCCCACTTCTCACAGCTAACCCTTCTAGGGTACCAAGTCCCCCAGGATCCAAAATGCTAGCCAAGACAGGCCCCAACCTCATGGGGTATCTCCTTTCCCCTGGCAAATGGCAAATTCACTAGGAGCTCGTGCCTTTTTGTCCCCTATTTCCAACAAGCTCTTTTCCTCTCTTTCTTCCTCCTTCTCTAACACCATCTCTTCCCCATCCCATCTCTATTCTCTTCCTGATGCCTATGTGCTCAATCCTTTAAACACACTCCCAAACTAAGAACCTTCCAACTAGATGCTCCATTTAAACTATTAATTGCTTTTGCAAATCAATCTATCTTGTCCCTTGTCTTTAAAATATTTTTAAAATTTTTAAACTTTAAGATTCACAATTAAGTAACTTTGAACCAAATTTCATAAAACTTATACATATATCCAGCAGAGCTGACAAAATTTTAAGGCATAACTCATAATGTTTGCAAATTACCCAATACTTCTAGAAAGCAACATACCATCTAAGTAGGGAGATACAAACATGACTTCCCCTAAGGTAAGCTACTGGCACTTTATTTTAATAACCTATATTTTAACTTAAAATCCAATCAAATGTAGCTTTAAATTCCCAAAAATATAAAACTGCTTTTGCTATCATATTTCAAATAATCTTGTTAAACTGAGCATAATTTTTTTCTTTCCTTCTGGCCCCACATAGCCCTGCTGTAGTCAGGGAACGAATGGGTTAAGGGGAAAGACAGAGACTATCTTTACTCTATGCCTCCTCCTGGAGGACCCAATTTAATTGAATTGCTTCGGAATATGGAAATGATCAATTACCAGATTCCCTGATCATTATTCTCAGACTTTTCCTGAAGTTCCAACTTTGATCAGAGCTGGAGCTACAGGAAAATAAAGCTGTTCTCTTTTTTTTTCCCTAACAAATTCTAGCTCACAGAACAGACATGACAAAGACATTCTGCACAAAGACACAAACACAAACAAAGATTACATGGAAGAGACCAAGCAGAAATATCCAAGTGCACTTTTTTCCTTTTTCCTTTTTGCTCCAAAGATTTGAGTTGGACTGCCTCCTCTCAGAGCATCCGGTCTCATCACAACCTGGTCTTCAGCAAAATGCACAGCCAACCCCCCAAGGATAGCTTGGCAGAGCAGGGTCAGAAGGAGTTGCCGACCTTCCTAGCCAACTGCAGAGCGTTACTGTTCTGCATCTTTTAACAGAACCCCTTTCCTGGCCCTCACCCCTTAGTCTGGATCATTCAAGGCTTTTTGATCCCAGGACCCACAACCTAAGGACAGTTTAAGTTCACATTAACAGACAGTCCCCCCCATGGTTTATGCATGCAGTAAGTTACCTGGCTCTTTCTCTTAAACCAGGCTTCATCTTCAAAGACTTGTGCTTGCTTTCTGTTTGTATATGAGTGTCTCTCCTAAGCCCATTCTTTACAGAGAAAGAGGCTGAGAGTCTGATTTCAGGGTCAGTTGGAGAAAACCCAACCTGGCTCTTGCCTCGAATCTGGATTCCAGCCATCTCTCTGGGAAGCCACAGATCCTGGATGAGCCTCCATAAACTGTGTGGGATGGGTTCTAGACCCCCTTTCCCAAATTAACTAATCAGAGATATCTTCAGGTACAAAGAGAAAGCTTTTATTTAATCTCTGAAGGGAGAGGCCTAGACAAACCTGGGAGCCATCCCAACTCTGCCATGTGCTCATGGAACCTGCCCAGCTTCCTACTTGTCCAGACTTAAAAGCAAAAAACTTGCACCTTGTCCTTGGAAAGACTAAAAGGATGTAGCCATCCTTGACCAATGGTCATCGATTTGTCTGCCTCCCACAGGTCAGGTCACTTCCTTCAACTTCACTAACTTCCTGCATTCCAGGGTTCAAGGTCTGGGAATAGGGATCATGTGACTTCCTGATACCCAAGGCTCAACTGAGTATAGGGATCATGTGACTTAGGCTTAGTTTCATAAACTTGAGAAAACTTTAGCCAATCAGTTCCATTCAGTATTAGTGCCAGTCTCTTCATACTTTTGGAAGGAACATCATGGCCTTGCATGCTAGATCTTTATTATCTGGAGTTTTGCCACTGTGTCCTCCAGAGAATGAGTGCTGTGCTTTTCAGGAATCACAAAGACAACTCATGTTCAGGGAGATGCAAACTTTCAGTGAGTCCTAATATAGAGCATGATCTGATTTCTGTCCTGCTAGATTGAGTTTTTCAGGTTCTAGACCCCAGTACAACTGCAGGCTTGTTACTGTCCTGTCTTTATCATATAGCTAGAAGGCTCTGCAGGTTCAGAGTAACTGAGCTCTGGTGACTCCTGGTCACTTGCCTCTGGGCCACATCCTGGATACAACTCCAGGGTAGACTGTCAGAACTTTATCCCTGTTCTGAGGGAGCAGGTTGAATTCATATTCTGGTTCTAGGATCACAGCAGCAGAGCTACTCAGCCATGTCTCTGTCATAAACTGATGAGATATTTTGCCTGTGTGCTGTTAGTGAAGATTCACTCACTATTTGGCTCTGTTCTTGGATCTTTAGGGCAGTAGCTGCTGGGATATCTATGCTGTACTGCTTCCTCCTAATTAACCTTCTTTCCCCAAGATGTTTAAAACAAAGATTAGAGTCATCCTAGCTAGCCCTCAAGCTTAAATCTTCTCTTTATGAGTCCAGGAGTTTAGATTCCTCTTGGAAAACCTTGGAAAACCAGGTTTATTTTGAAAATTATATATCGTGCCCAGTTTTAATCTCTGAAGACTAGGTCATGGTTATTTACCTAGTACTACTAAACATCATTCCCCAGTTTTGAAACTTTAAGCCTCTCCCAGCTTTCCTATGTAGATGAGTGGGTGGAAAAATAGCAAAGAGACATGTTAAGCCTAGGGGGCAAGGCCATTGACTCTTTTACCTGCCTAACTGCATTCCTGCCCTTTCACATGCAGATAAATCTATCAAAGGTTTGAAAGGGGTTTGCTGGCACATCTTTTCAAATATATCCGGAGTCAGCAGAATGATTGCCTTCAATATTGACCTACTGTTGACTAGCCTCTAAATTCTCCAGCTTTCCCTGGTGTATTTCATTGAGGGTGCTGCTCCTAAGGAACACTATTTAAAAGCTTCAAATAGCTGTGATTTTGTACCTCTATCAAAATAAACTGTGTCCCTTTCATTTTTCAGTGTATATGGTCTTCACAGGTTGCCTTTGCATCCATAATTCACGCGACCCTTCCAGTAATGATTTCCATAGTTACATAAGCTAGTCCTTGGATAGATGATCAACAATCCTTCATTGGATCCATAAAGCAAGTCTTTTTCATTGGTACAACCTTCTCAAGCTTTCTCCCAGCATTTATTCATGCGTTCTGGAAGGGGCTGAGGGGGAAAGGCCTCAGGCCTTCTTCACTTCTTCATTGCAGCCACTAAAGTGTGAATGGTGAGCCCACGTAGCTCAGCTCTTCTGTTATTTTGTCTGTTCTTCTCATTTTTAGGTAAAGGAGACTGGTGATGATTAGGAGCATGTGAGCTTTGAAAAGTTAAGATAGCAAGTCACCAAGATATCTGGGAGTGGACTCCATATTGGGGTTTTTCAGCCAACCAGTCTAGACCAGACATAGCAGCAAGCTATGAGCATGAGCCTGAGATTGGATCTCACATACTGGTCTTTGTGTCACTTCCCTGGGTACATATGTGGGTTCAAGTCCCTTCTCTGACATACTTGGCTGCATTATTCTGGATGTGTCATTTCATCTTTCGGTATTCAAGGCTTTTTGCCAAGATGACAAGTTGCAGAGAAGGTGCCAGCCTGCATTGGTAGAAGGTGTTTCCTCTTTTGGGGAGTTCTCTATCCCACTATCCTTAGATGAGTGTTTCTGGCCTTGATGGTGACCTCATGATTGTGAGAAGTGATAAGCTTCTGGGTCTAGGTGCTGATTGCCCAATGACAGGTAATTGCTGAAAAACCCTCAGAGAGGGGAGGCTCACTGCAACCAGGAGAAAGCAACCAAACCATACCCTGACTTCTTAGAAAATGTGGATCTTAAGGGAATTGTTTGGACAGTATAGAGATGAGGGGAAAGTGACATGCCCAATCAGCAGTGTTACAAAAATGATTCATCTCTGAGACGAGATAAGAATGATGGTTTATTCCCCAGTCATCCCCTCACTAGCCGACTTGGTTGGCTCAGGAGCCTGAAAGTCTGCCCTGGAAATTTTAATTTTCTTCTCCAGAACTTCTCGCTTGGGACCCAACTGCCCTGTTTGATGACTAGCTCACCAGGTCCATTTCTTCAGTCCTGGTTCAGCTATGCTTCTCCTTGTTGCCTCATCTGTCCTCATCTCTTCCTATATCCTTCCAGTCTCAGAACCATAATCAAATCAATGCAATTCTTTTATTTCTCTGGGAAGGAGGATGTTTATTTTCTCCTGTGTGGGCCCCTCAGTACCACTGTAACTCTCCTGGTTTGAGATTTCCCCATCTTGGTCACCACTCCTCCCATTCTGTCATCTTTTGCCTGTTTTTCTATCCCTAGTGCTTAGCAAAGTGCCTTGCACATTAATAGGAGTTTAATACTTGTTTATTGACTGACAGTTCCTCCCCCTCCTGGAGTGCATGTTCTTTGAGGGCAGGGACTATCTTTGCTTGTATCTTTAGATCTTCAGTGATTGACATACAGTAAATACTTTTTCCATTCACTTTAATACATAATGAATGCTTAAGAAAATTAAACACCCGATCAAGTTAACACAGACATTTTCCATGTTCTAGCCATTTTTAATATGAAAGAGTTAAATGCCTGCCTTCCACCCAGTTTGTTTTGAACTTTAAGTGCTTCCTAGAAGTAAGACTGTTCACTCTTTTGCATAGGTCCCAAATCTCAACTTTAAGATAAGTTGAGCTTATCTCAAGTTGAGCTTATCTCAAGCTTCTGGAAGCTCTTGCTTGGGTAGGAGTGTGGAATGAGCTTGAGTTCCTTGGTAAAAGAGAATGCCTCCATTAACATTCCCAGGCTTTCCATATGCACACACGTACATATCTGTAATCCTGATCCCAAAGCCCACTACTGCAGCCTTCTGTCCTTATTGATGGAGATCATATGTGGGACAGAGCAGAGTTGGTGAAAGTAGGAGAGAGGAAAATCTTCCTCAGTCTTGGAGAGTTCTAAAGTTGCTTTCGGTTTCTTCTGGCTTTCAGCTTTGAGAGAGAAAATGGCTGATGCCAATCTATTTCAGTCTTGAAAGAAAACAATCTGGGAAGAAGCTGATGGGAGAGGAGCTGGTAGTCCCTGTCATGTTCCTGCCTCAACTTGCTGCACTAGAGATTTTGGGGAATGCCCCTTGGGGGAAATCTAGGACTCTTTCTCTTGGTTGAGCTAAATTACAACACTGCAATGGGAAAGATTTTTCACTACGTGTATTGTCTTGTGTGTGTGTGTGTGTGTGTGTGTGTGTGTGTACATATATTCTGCTTTGTATAGTTGGCCTGACTTCTGTTTTGCGGAGATTGGGAGAATCCGATTTCTATAATACTTGCTATTTCATGTTTGTTGTGGAACTAGTATTTGCCAAGCCTTGGATATAAAGCTTGGGGGGTTTTGCTTTCCTCGTTTAAAGAAGCAACAGTCAGCAATTATCTAGAACCTGATAGACATAGGGACATCCCCACATCCCCTAAAGATAAAGGCAGATAGATATCATTTTAGCCCAATACTCCCTCTCTTTGAGGAGAGCAGAGGTTCAACCTTCTGACCCCAATCTCCTGCTTTCTTCCTAGAAGGAATTAGTCTCCTTTGGAGAAGAGTATGAATAGAAGATGCTAGAGATGTCTATTCTGCCTCTCTTTGAGCCACAAAATGACACCCTCATGCTACAACTGGAGGATAGCCCTTACTACAGAAATGCACATACATCCATATATACACACATACATATACAAGCATATACATATACATATGCATATGTAACAGTCTCTACTCTACTCTAGCCCCCACTATCTGTCCTCTATTTTACCTTCCTCCAGAGTTCCCTGGTACTCTTTAAAAGGTTTGAGGAGCACCTAGGTGATGCAGCAGTGGATAGGGAACTAACCCTAGAATCAGGAGGACCTGAGTTCATATTCAGGCTCAGAAACTTGGCACTGCCTAGCTGTGCGACCCGGGACAAGTTACTTAACCCCAATTGCTTCACAAAAATAGGCTCGAGGGTATCCTGTTTTTCTGCCATTGACTCCAGACCTAATGGACACTATTCCCCCAAATTTAGGTGTCCCCTGCATTAATTAGCTTTTGCCAAGGAATATTTGTTTCAAAGTTATATCAAAAACAACTATATAAGCATTCCCACATTCTTCTTCCTACTACCACCACTTCAGTCTCTGGGAAAGGGAAGAGAGGGGGATCATGGTCACAGTTGAGCTGCTTTCTTATATAACCCAGCTCCACCAAGTTCCAAATTCAATTTTCCCCTTGGGCTTAAGCCCCTGCAACCTGGAGTCCTCAGTGCTTCTCTACTGGACTGATAATAAGACCTAGCCCAGCATTGTGTCTCCAAGGTTGCCATGGCTCTAGTTCATGACTGGACTCTACTACCTGAACCTAGACCTGAAAAAAACCAGACAAAACAGATTAGAATATTTCCCCAAACCTAATTCCCAGAGTCAGAGTTGTCTTAAAAGGGAGAAGATAATGGAAGTCTATCTCTTACCCAGTTCGGGTCATGGATGAACAGGACTTGAATGGGAAGTGGAAAAAGGACTGTTGTAGATAGTCTGGTAGTTTTAAAGATGCAGCTCATTCAGGCTAGAGAGACAATAGAAAATGTAGGGACCTAAGAAGGTGCTTCTCCGAAGCATGTCCCTATATCTTAGAGGTGAAACGGACACATATAAAGGAAAATCCTGTCACACATATACGCTTATATACTCACACTATTTCTACACTTAAACACCCACATTAGGTACTCGGGTATCTGTGTTACACCTGTGATCTTATTGGTGCAAGAAACTCCAAGGAACATGACTCCCTTCTCTAATTCTGGTCTTCACCTGCTCTGCAACCTCTAGCTTTCAGAGAACCAAGAAAAACAGAGAACCAAGAACATGAAATGCAAAGGCTAGAAAGAAGTAAAGGACAGAGAACACAGGAGATGAGTGCTCAAAAGAAATTAGAACACAAAAAATAGAATGTTAAAGGGGAAACAACCTCAGAACTGAGAAGATAGAATGTTAAAGTGGGAATGGACCTAAGGATACAGAATGTAAGATGGCAGAGTAAGCAAAAGCCTTTGAACAGAGAATGACAGAATTGTAAAGAACCTTAGAATATAAAACACACTCAAAAGCACACTCACCAAAGGTACATACTCCCAGGACTGAGTCTTCCCCATTTGGTCTCCTGTTGTAATAGAATGATAGGAATACAAATAATCTTAGACATCAGAACATAGTCTCCACGCTGAAAAGAATCTTGGCCCATTGAATATAGAATATCATGGCTTATAATAACTGAAGAATATTGGAAGCCAGAATTGGTAAGAACATTAAATGTTAAGAGTTGGAAACAACCATAGAAAAAAGAACATAGAATATTAGATCTGCATAGAACATTATTAGAATCTACTAGTTTTCCAAACCTGTTGGAATCTTTTACAAACTGTTAAGGCATTGGAGTTGATTTAATCTTAGAAAGAGTTATTTTGGGCCAGAACTTGAAACAAGGTACTAAGTGGAACTGATGGAAACAATGCTTGTGTTCACACCTTTAGAGAGCTCATAAGTATCTAAGTACTCAATGGAGTTCACACGTTTGGGAGAATTCAGGGCTGGTTTAGGCTGAATTCACACCTCCCTTGAAGTTCTTAGAATCAGAGAGCACTCTGGGAGATAAGCCATAATCCCTGCCTCGAGAAGGAGGAGTTAACCTTTGGGAGATGATATATATAGAGGAAGCTCTTAGAGCTAGGGAGAATTTCTCCGGAACATTGATGGGGTTGGAGACAGGACACTCTGGAAGAAAGCCTACAAGCCCTATCTTTGAGGCAAGAGAATCATCGTATCTTCTACCTTGGTGCTGGCTGGAGGCTGAAGAAATCAAAGGCAGAAGCCAAGGACAAAGCTGCAAGATCTCTTAGAGCTCAAGCAGAGAGTTAGGTCTCAACTAACTGGGCTATTTTGGAAGGAGAAATAAACGTTTGTATTTTTACCAGCTGGCTGCATTTTGGAGTAATTATTTATTTCAACTGAGACTAAGGCTGCCACCACACAAACCCACAGAAATAGAACATAAACTGTGTGAGCTGGGAAAAAAACATTAAAATATTCATTATAATATGTCAGAACCATAAAGTACCTATTAATTTATATTGGTTGAGCAGGAAGTGACTTCAGAACATAAAATATCAAAGTTGGAAGTCACTTTAGAACAGAGAAAAGAATATTTGGGCTGGAATGAGCCCTAAAATACAGAACAGAAAACATTAGATCTCCAAAGACACATAGAACATAGAACATAGAAAGTTTAGAGTTGGAATGTACTTTAATATACACAACCAATTATTTTTGAGCTGGAAAGAATTTGGATACACAGAACATAGAAAAATGGGAGTCATATCAAAATGTCTTCATTTTGATTACCAATAGATCATCCATCTGGTGGATGTCCATTTGGTGTCCACCTGGCATTCAACTCTCACTTGTGACTCCAAGCTGTAGCATGTGCAGTGGCCACACCCTGGTAAAACCATCTTGGCCAACAGGGTAAATGTAGTTGAGGACAACCAACAGGTCCCAAACATATCAGTGAGTTAGAGGAGTGACTACCCCAAGCATAGAAAGGCTTCTTTGGGCAGAATGAGCAGATGGAACAGTTTGTTCCAATGGCCATGAAGGCAGCTGAAGTAGGTGATGGGGATTACTTAGAGCTTGGTCATATATCAAAGACATCAAAGTCATCTGCTTTCTCCTGGACCATCACTAGGCATCCTGATTTTTGTCTTGTCACTGCACTTCGAAGGCTCTGGAAGAGAGTGATGCTGAAGACTTTGTGCAACTCTGCCTCACTTAAATCCAATTCGTGTGTGAGTCAAGACCTCACCTGTAATGTCATTGGTCCTCTTTGAAAAGAAAGGACAAACAACAACTGTGGCAGTGATGACAACAATAGCAACAACAACAGCAATAGCAACAATCACAAAGGCAACAATAGCAGCCACAGCAGCAATCACAACAACAACAGCAGTAGCAGCAGCAATCACAACAGCAACAACAACAACTTCTAGCTTTTGGAGTTGCTTGGGGCACTGAGATATAGATTCCTCAAATCACTTAGCCAATATATGCTGAGGTAAGGCTAGAAGCCCAGTCTTCCTGATTCCAAGTCTAGCTCTTTAGCCACTCTGGCACAGTGCAATAGATGGGCGTGTATACTGTTAAATGAATTTGATTGTTTTGGTCTCCAAACTGTGGTTTAGAAAGCCATATGGTCCTGTGCAAAGCAGAAGCAGACTTTAGAGATCAACGAGCAGTTTAATCACTTTCAGAGTGAGGAATACAGTTTGCAAACTGTAAGACAGTAAAATTTGCTTAACAATACACGTGTGGGTATATGTATACACACAGGAACACATACATATGGTAATGGAAATTAACCCAGCCTCAAAGCCAAAAACCTTGCCATCAAGTCATGCTTCTGACACACACTGGCTGCATGACTCTGAGCAATCGTTTAACCCCTCTGGGCCTTGAATCTCAGGCATCAAACAGAGTTAATAAGTCTTCAGAGCCAAACCAGATTAAAAATGTGATTGGGAAATATTTAAGCAAACAAAACCAAACGAAATACACATATAATGTTTTCTAAGTCAGTATGCAGCCACAGGAATAGCTATGTATTGTTTAGTGGCCCTCATTTCTATTTGAGTTTGATACCACTGATCTAGGTAGCTCTAGATACTGACCTGCATTACTAAATGAAGCTTCTTATCATGAAATACCATCCTTCCCCCTCTGTCTCTCCTTTTTCTGTCTCTCTCTATCTCTTTCTCCTCCCCACATGTGCATGTACACATATACAACCTAAAATGTGATACAACCACCTTTCACTCCTATTATACTTTCTTAGAAGGTTGACATTGAAAAAATCACCACATGAAACACTTAGTGGGTTTATTAAATATACCTCTCTACCTTCACTTCAGCTCTGTACTGTCCAATCAAAGATATAGTTAGGTCCTTATAGACTTATATTGTTACCAGTATTATTCCATTAAAAATGTTTGTGTCATATCTTCCTTTTGCCATAGAGATGGTGATGGCTACCATACAATAGGAAAAAAAAAAACTGGATTTGGAGTCAGAGGAAATAGATTCAAATCTCAACTCAGCTACTTAATAGCTATATTAAGTCTCTTCCCCTCTCTATGATGAGTTTCCACAAGAAGATCTCCAAAGCTTTATTTCAGTAAAGAATCCATGACAAAGGCCAATCAAGAATGCTCTTGGAGTCAAGTGACAGCTCTGGGAGGAGGGTTATTCTTAGCTACAAAAGGTTTTTGGATATATACAGATTGTGTGCCTGTCATCCAATGACATATGATTCCATTCGTATATATACGCATATGTTTACATATGTTTATATCTAGAAAATGTGTGTATCTATACTTTAACATATTTAACATGTATTGGACTGCCTGCTGTCTAGGGGAGGGAGTGGGGGAAGGAAGGGAAAAGTTGGAACAGAAGGTTTTGCAAGGCTCAATGTTGAAAAATTACCCATGCATATGTCTTGTAAATAAAAAGCTATGATAATAATATTTTTTTAAAAAATTGGTTCCAGATATGCAAAATAGGGACAGCATAAAATTGAGGCAAAACACTTTGACAGCGCACTCTCAACTATTGATGTAATACAAATATTTAAGCATGTAGTGACAATAATTCCTTGCTATTAACTCAACTTGTATTGAATTATTTTCTCTTGATCCAATCTTTTCCACATTTTATCATTTTTAAGAAAGAAATATGCTGACTTCTTCAATAAACATGTAAAAACATGAAAAAAGGAAAATGTGTGTATAATATAAATATGCATACTGTATTATGCATAATTACATATAATCATAGCTCCGTGCGTGTGTGTGCATTTATCATTTCTGTTAGACAGCACCAGCATTCCAGAAATCAGCAGGGTTGCTAGGAGAATGCTTTGTAAACCTTTAAGCATTACAGCAATGTGAACCCTTCTCATGATGATTGTGACTGACCATGAGTTGAGGATTTTATGGCAGGTGTTCTTAACCTTTAATGTGTCCTGCACCCCTTTGACAGAATCTAGTGAGTCTAGCCCATGGCTTCCTTCTCAGAATTATGTTTTTAAATGTACAAAATAAAGCACATAGAATTACAAAGTAAACCATTATATCAAAATTCATTTTTCAAAATGTTAAACACACACACACAGAGTTGTGGACTTTAGATTAAGAACTCCTGCTAAATGGGCAGCAATGCCTTTAATTGGCAGAGCACTGGAGTGACTTTCTGTTTCAACTGATCTGTCGGTTTTCTCCCAACATTGAGATCATGGGATCTCTGGGAAATCTCAGTTTCCTCCTTTGTGAAGTGAGGTAATTGCATTAGATGAGCTCCCAATCCCCTCTAGCTTTGAGATTTCCATTTCCTCGGTAATGCCTCTGGGTCTCAATTTCCTCCTTTGAACTCTGAGACCTCTTAAAATTCTCCATCTGTGGTTTCTGATAATTCTTTTTTTTTGTATGGAATTATGGTCACCCAAAGAGTTATAGCCAGTGAAGGGTGATATGAGAACAAATGGATAAATATTTTAAAATATAATCACACGTACTCCCCCAAATGGAGTTTTACACCTTTTGATTCTCCTCATTTGTTCATCAAAGTTACAAGATTAAATGAAACTCCTGAGTTGCCAAAACAAAACAGAAATATGACTCAGAAGAAACACAGCTATTTCTGTGGATCAGATACCTTAAGAATTCTATTTGAGCTATAAATAAGTGGATTGAAATAGAAATCCGGCAACTGACAGATCCAATGCAAGGTAATAGTAGTTTTCTCAGACTTCCAAAGTCCTCTTGTGTAGTAACTCATTGTTGAAGGACAGGGTACAGGGTGACTGTTGGACTTCCTCCACTTATGAGTAAAGAAATGAACTCTTTTCTCATATTATTTATGCCCTCATTTAGAGGAGACCTTTCTTTTGGAGCCAAGTTCTCTGAAAGCAAGTCTTTTTGTCCAATTGGATAAACATATAATATAATATGATATAATATAACATGACATGATATGATATAATATAACATAAGATAACATGACATAACATATTTTTTCCAGTTATAACATAACATAACATAATATAATATAATATAATATGATATAAGGATGCCTGTGAAGTATCTGTGAGTCACCTGAAATTTACTTATAGAATATAATTATCATTCTGTTTCCTCACTCTTTGTTCCTTTTGATTATAGGAGGGTAAAGACTAAAGTTGAAATTTCTTTGGTATTTTGAACTTTCAGGCCTGAAAAGTTCCTTTACCCCAATACATGTTGACATTTTCTCTGAGGAAAAGTCTTTGAATATTGACTAGACCAGTGATATCATATACAAATAGAAACAGATCCCTGGTCTGCCAGATACTGACTTAGAAAGGCACATGTTATGTATTGTATTTTTTTAAACCATTTTCCAATTACATTTTAATCTGGTTGAGTCTGTGCTGGGAAGTTTTGCTGACTCCAAGTTTGACACCTCTGGCCAGAAGTTAAGTGACCTGTTCAGGATCACATAATCTGTATGTATGAATGGTGGAACTTCATCTCAGATCTTCTGGACTCTGAGCCTTTCTGGCTAGCTCTCTATCCATTCTAGCATGCTGCCTAGTAATGTCCTTAATGTTTCTCTCCCTTTGCCAATGTAGATCACAGCCCCAGTGTGGCACAGTATAGTAATTAGAGGACTTGTCCCTGCCACAGAATCCCTATGGAAACTTGGTATAATACACCTCAGTTTTTTGAGCCCATTTTCTCAATTACAAAATGAAATGATTGGACTAGATCCCAGCTTCTTAAACTGTAGGTTGTGACCCCTTATGGGGTCTCCTAACTTAATGTGGGTATTGTGAAATTATGATTTATCATCAGTAAATGTGTGATTTACACACCTATTTTAAAGGGTCATGAGTGGAAAAAAGTTTAAGAAGCCCTAGTGACTAGATGACTTCAAAGGTCCCTTCATTTCTATATCAATCAGCACATCTTTATTAAATATCCACTATATTCCAGAAAGTGAAGAGACACCTGGCCTCAAGTCTTACCTCTGATACATCCTGGCAGAGTGACTTGGCAAGTCACTTAACTTCTCAGTGTTTTAGGCAGCTTTTAATTCTAGAGGTCCCAATTTGCATTGGTAGAAGGAGTTTTCTCATCCAGGAATTTCCTATGTCAAAAAAAAAAAATCCCAAGTCTCCCTATGCTTATGTGATAAAAAGACAAAGATTAGACAGCCTTTGTTCTCAAGGTGATTATACATTATAGGGGAAGGCAAATAACATAGACAACTAGAGCTAAAAATAATTTCGCAATGAGAGTATTGGCAGCTAAGGGGTTTAGAATGTAAACTCCCTGAAAGCAGAATCTGCCTTTTCTGTCTGTATCCTTGGTGCTTAGCACATAGTAAATACTAAGAAATGCTTTTTAAATCATTGATTCATTGATTCATTCATTCAAAGGAAGGAGTGGTACTTTAGGTGAGATTCCAAGAGGAAATGAAGAAGGAATAACCATTTCAAAAATGGGCAATAGTTTGCGCAAAGGCACAAAGTTGTATATAAGGAACATGGGCTGACATGTGTGGGGAACAGTTTGATTGGCCCACAGAGTTGTTGTTTGCCCTTCATTCTGGAAGATGGCCATGGTATTAGGGAACTGATGCCATGAGTTGCAAGTGAATTGGATTTAAATGAGGTAGGTTCTGTGCAAAGTCACCAGCCTCATTTTCTCCTTCAGAGCCATCGGGATTCAGTGGAAAGACATAGATCAGAACAACTAGAGATGGCCCAGGATGCACTGGGAGACCAGGACCTTTTTAAGCTGAGGTCTTTCCTAGGTCTTTGTTTATCTGGATCAATGTCCATTCAGTGATTAAAAGATAGGAAAGAAATGAGGCAAAACATAACCTAGTTTGTCTTCGCAAAAGGCTCAATCTAGGAGGGAAAGACACCCAGAGTTTCTGACCAGAACAGAAACAATTGCTCACAAAGTGAGTAAAAGATAAATAATTCATAATAAAGCTAGAAAGTTAGGTTGGGCATGAAGAAGGAGGTTCTATTGGATCCTAGAAGTAACAGTAGAATTTATTGATAGAAATTTAAATGGCATGGTTAGACTTGAGTTTGGAAATTCACTTTAGAAACTGTGGAAGATAGATTAGACAGGGAAGAGATTTAAGGCACGGAGGACAATTAGGAATTTATTTCTAATTTTCCAGATGAGAAGTTGTAAGAACCTGAATTCTAGTATTGGTCATGTTAGGAGAAAGAAAGGGTAGGTGTTGTACAAGTGTAAGCAGCAAGTTTTGATACTTGATTGTTTGGGGTGAGGGAGGCTAAGATTATGAGAATAATGCAGAAGACTGCTGGCTGGGGTGATTGAAAGAATGGTAGGGTCCTTAACAGTATGAAGGGAAATTTGGAAGAAAAGTGTGGGTTTAGGGGGAAAGGTAATGATGTGTAGGGACATGTATTTTGGACATAGTAATGAATGTTTAGATTTTTGGTGGAGTTATGAACTGATCCAACCATTCTGGAAAGCAATTTGGAAGTATGCTGAAAGGGCAATCAAGTTGCATACCCTTTGATCCAGCAAGACTACTACCACGTCTGTATCCCAAAAAGATCATAAAAAAGTAAAAAAGGTCCTACATGTATAAAAATATTTATAACAGTTCTTTTTGAAGTGGCAAAAAATTGGAAATTGAGGGGATGCCCATTAATTGTGGAATGGCTGACCAAATTGTAGTATATGGATGTAATGGAATACTATTGTGCTATTTAAAATGATGAGCAGGTGGATTTCAAGAAAAATCTGGAAATACATGAATTGAGGCTGAGTGAAGTGAGCAGAACCAGGAGAATATTGTACATAGTAATAGCAACATTGTGCGATGATCAACTATGATAGACTTAGCTCTTCTCAGCAACACAGTGATCCAGAGAAAGAGCTGATGGAGTCGGAATGCAGATCAAAGCATCTTATTTTCCCTTTCTTTTTTCCCTTGGTTTTTCTTTTGTTCTATTTCTTCTTTCACAACATAACTGATGTGGAAATTCATTTAATATGATTGTACATGTATAACCTATATCATGTTGCTTACCATCTTGGGGTGGGGGAAGGAGAAGGGAGAAGAATTTAGAATTCAAAATCTTACAAAAATGAATGTTGAGAACTGTTTTTACATGTAATTGAAAAAATACTATTTACATAAAAAATGAATGCCTGTTGGTATAGTTGTGAAACAATCCAACCATTCTGAAGAATAATTTGGAAATTTGTAGCCCCAAAACCTATAAAACCGTGCATACCCTATGTCCTAATAGTACCACTACTGGATCCCCCAGTGAAATCATAAAGCAGGGAAAAGGATCCACATGTGCAAAAATGTTTGTAGCAGCTCTTTTTGTGATGACAAAGAATTAGAAAATGAGTATTTGCCCATCAATTGGGCAATGGCTGAATAAGTTATGGCATATGAAAGTAATGGAATATTATTGTTTTATAAAAAAATGAAGAACAAGCTAGAAAGATTTACATGAACTGATACTGAGTGAAACAAGCAGAACCAGGAATACATTGTACACAGCAACAGCAGTGATCAACTGTGAAAGACTTGGTTCTTCTCAGCAGTTCAATGAGCTAAGGCAATTGCAATAAAATTTGGATAGAAAATACCATCTGTATTCAGAAAGAGAACTATGGAGATTGAATGTAAATCAACACAGGCTATGTTCACTTTTTAATTTTTTTTCTCTCATGGTTTTTCCTTTGTTCTGATTTTTGTCTCCTAAAATTATTCATAAAGAAATGTGTATTTAAAAAGCTAACATACATGTATAACCAGAAAAATATGAAACACATTTTTAAAAAATGAATCCATAGAGGCAGCTAATGATATCAACTAGAGCTCAGGAGAGAGACTGAAAATATAAATTGGCATAGAGATAACTCAACACATAGGAGTTGATGAAGTTGCCAAGTGAAAGTGAGGAGACAAGAGAAAACCCGAGTGAGGGCGCATCACGTAAAGATGACCCAGCAAAGGTGACTGAAAAGGAGTAATGAGAGAGCTAGAAGGAGAACCATGAAGAGTAGTATCACCAAAAAAAAAAAAAAAAAAAACCCAGAAAGGAGAGAATACCCAGAAGGTGTCCAATATAATAGAAAGGTAGAAGAAGATGTGGGCCGAGAAGAGGACATTAAATTGGCCATTAAGGCCACTGGTAACTTTAGAGAATCCAATTTCAGTGGAGAAATGAGGTAAAAAGTCAGATTTCAAGGAGCTGAGGATCAAGTGAAAGGAGGATAAATTAAAGTACTGTCATTTGGTTAAGAAAGAAAAGAGAAATATGGGAGGCTATGAATCACTGAGACCAGAACTTGTTGGTGGTCAACTTTCTGGGAATGAAATCTATCTAATGTGGTGAAACTACTTTTTGAATGATGGACAATACATGGTACCACTCATTCCCAAGAGCCTTTCTGGCTTAGCTGGACCAGCCAAAGACTGTAGAGCCTTCAGGATTTGCCCTTGTAAAAGGACGTAGCCCTGGAAGGCACTTGAGAGACTGGTCATCTCAACCCTTTCAATCTACAGATAAAGAAATGGAAATCGAGGGACTGGGATTTGAACCTGGATTTTAACTCAGATACAGCTTTTCCTACTTCTCCTAATAAGAGCTTATGTTTCACTTGCAACTTATCTTGAAGTAAGGAGTGAAGGCTTTATTAGGTCCATTTTACAAAGAAATTGAGTTTGAGAGGAGTTAAGGTCATAGAACTGGGAAGTGTGAATCAGCATTCCAGCCCTACACCTGACCCTTCAGCCCTAGGCTCTTTCTGCTACAAGAAGGTCACCTCATATTCTAGTATCCTCATTATCATCTCCTGGGACATTGATGTAGCCCTTTGACACTTGAAAAACACTTAATATCCTGTGAGATGCATGCTATTATTATCCCCTGATTTTATTTTTGTTTAAAAATATTCAGTTTAAAAAACTGAATCTTGGAAAGGTTAGGTGATCTCAGGATCACACAGCCAGTAAGAATTTAATATCTAAAGTGGGATTTTAATCCAGAGCTTCATCACATAAAATCTAATGTATGTGATAATAATGCTATATATAATAACTCTCATTCAGTAATAAATACACACTTCAAAAATAAAGATTTAGCATCCAAAAAAACAGTGGTTGCCTTCATGTAAAATATAAAACTTGAAAATTTTTATGAGGTTGTTTTACCCATACTGTACATTGTAATGATTCTAATGGCCATCTCTGAGAAACCAAGTTTCACCATTGGCTAGTTGTTGTCTATGATTCTCCAAGAGTAGCAAAATTATATCACTCTATTAGAGTCAAGTGTATCTGACTGTACTTGATCAGACCAATGGGAGCTCAGAATGCTTTACCCCAGGTTGAACACAAATAGTCCATGTGGGTGGATTCTTACATTTCTTTTGAGCTTCTTCAATTATGCTTTGCTCATAATGAATTGAACCAGCGACACCCAGTGAAAGATCTCTGGGAGATGACAATGAGCCATTACATAGAATTCCCAATCCCTCTATTTTTGTCCGCCTGCATTTTTGATTTCCTTCACAGGCTAATAGTACATTATTTCAAAGTCCGATTCTTTTTGTACAGCAAAATAGCTGTTAGGACATGTATACTTATATTGTATTTAATTTATACTTTAACATATTTAACATGTATTGGTAAACCTGGCATCTGGGGGAGGGGATGGGGAGAAGGGGGGGAAAATTGGAACAAAAGGTTTGGCAATTGTCAATGCTGAAAAATTACCCATGCATATAACTTGTAAATAAAAAGCTATTAAAAAATTATGCTTTGCTCATTGAGCACAACATCTTTGTTTTTTTATTTTTTTTTTATTTAATAGCCTTTTATTTACACGTTATATGCATGGGTAACTTTACAGCATTAACAATTGCCAAATCTCTTGTTCCAATTTTTCACCTCTTACCCCCCACCCCCTCTCCCAGATGGCAGGATGATCAGTAGATGTTAAATATATTAAAATATAAATTAGATACACAATAAGTATACATGACCAAACCGCACAACATCTTCTTTGATAAAGGCAGGATGATCCTGTGTCAGTGTCTCCCATGTCCCACAATCAATTCCAAAGTTCTTAAGAGAGACTTTGAGATCATTCTTTTATCACTTTTTCTGACCTCTATGTGCGCACTTATCCTGTGTGAATTCTCCATAAAACAGGTTTGTTTTTGGGCAAGTGTACGTTTGGCATTTCAATGCTGGCCAGTCCAACAGAGTTTCCCTCTCTGCAGTAGAGTTGGAACGCTTGGCAGTTTAGTTCAAAAAAAGACTTCAGTGTTTAGTACTTTTTTCTGCCAGGTGATCTTCAGAATCTTCCTAAGACAATTCAAATGGAAGAAATTCAGTTTCCTGGCCCGGGATTGGCAGACCGTCCAGGTTTCACAGGCATACAACAATGAGATCAGCACAATGGTTCTGTAGACCTTCAGTTTGGTAGTCAGTCTAATACTTCTCCCCTCCATATTTTCCCTCAGAGCCTCCCAAACACAGCTAGCTTTGGCAATGTATGTGCCAACTTCATTATCGATGGACATCCCTGGAAAGTATATTGCCAAGGTGAGTGAACATATTATCCACAGCTTTCAAAACATCCATTTGCTGTAACTGATGGTTCCACATATAGATGATGTTGGCCTCCATAGGTATCACATATATTTAAGACTTGAGATACCATTAGTCTGTTGAGCTTCCCAAGGAGGACATGGTCTCCATTAGTATGGATTAGCAACTTTTTGGCAAATGAGACGCCAAGATATTAAGTGATTTGCCCAGGGTCACACTGTAATTGTATGTGTATTTTGTGTGTGTGTGTGTGTGTGTGTACATATATATGTACATATATGTGTATATTTGTATTATTCATTTTTCATTCTCAAAGAGGACTTGCACATTTGATTTACATGACATGGGATTGTACAAAGTCACCAACCACACTCTCTCCTCATACACACTATATATTCTGCAGCCAAATTGGCTGACTCACTGTTCCCAGAACCTGATTTCCCCTTGGCCAGCCTCTGTTCCACTCCTGCTTGGAATGCCCTTCTCCCTCCTTTCTATCTATGCTGGAGCCCATGTGGCCTGCTGGCCACAGTCTGCAATGGCCTCTGTGCCTCTAAAATGTAGCACTTACAACTGTCTTTGCCAAACAATGCTGGTTCTGTCCTGCAGCATCTTTTAGGATTCTAGCACACTAAATGTAGAGCTAGAAGGGAGACCCCAGAGGTAAGCAGTATAATCTTGTAATTCATAAAGGATGAAATCGAGGCTCAAAGGGATTATTTGACTTGCTCAAGATCACCCAGAATTTTAACCCTGATCTTCATAGCTCCAAGGCTAATACTCTCCAAAGTTGTATCACTTTGAGCTGGTACTTAACTTAGTAAAATTAAAAAGTAAAAAATAGTAAAAAATAAAAATAAAATATTAAAAAATTAAAAATAGTAAAATTAAAAAGTAAATTTTACTGTTATTTCTTTTTATTGTTTTATCTTTTTCTGGTTATGTTGGGAGAGAAAAATCAGAACCAAAGGGGAAAACACAAGAGAGAAAAAAACAGAAAAAAGGGGGGAAAAGTGAACATAGCATAGTTGATTTACATTCAGTATCCATAATTCTCTTTCTGGATGAAGATGGTGTTTTCTCTCCAAAGTTTACTCTAATTGCTTTGGATCACTGAACCACTTAGAAAAAATAAGTCTTTCATGGTTGGTCATTGCACAATTTTGCTGTTACTATGTACAACATATTCCTGGTTCTGCATTAATTCATGTAAATCTTTCCAGGTCTTTCTAAAATAACCTTGTTTATCATTTTTAATAGAATAATAATATTCCATTATTTTCATATACTATAACTTATTCAACCATTCCCCAATTGATGGGCATCTATTCATTTGCCATTTCTTTGCCACCACAATAAGAGCTGTGACAAACACTTTTGAACATATGGGTCCTTTCTCCTCCTTTATAATTTCCTTGGGATACAGACCCAATAGAGACACTGCTGGATCCAAGGATATGCACAGTTTGACAGCCCTTGGGCATAGTTCCAAATTGCTCTTCAGAAGGGTTGAATCATTTCACAATTCCTCCAACAATGTATTAGTGTCCCAGTTTTCCCTGGGAATTTATCTTTCAATATTTATCTTTATCTTTTTCTGTCATCATAGCTAATCTGAGAGGTGTGAGGTGTAACCTCAGAGTTGTTTTAATTTGCATTTCTCTAATCAATAGTGATTTAGATCATTTTTTATATGACTAAAAATGGTTATATTTCATTATCTGAAAATTGTCTATTCATAATCCAAGATATATTTCACAGAACCAGAAGGTCTCCAGCATGTTGGGGAGGTGACTGGATGAAGGACCCAGAGAAAGTCATATTGCTTCATGCTGTGTGACCTTGGCAAAGTCACTTCACCAAATCTGAGTCTGAATTACCTTATCTGTAAAACTGGTGGGCTAAATCAAATGATCTCTGTGCTCTGTTTTACTCTAGGGTTGGAGCAATGAGCCAAAGAAAGAACAGGATTCTTTTTGAGTCAGCCCCTAGGAACAGCCCTAGATTCTTGTGGGCTGAGATACATTGGGGAAAACAGTGGAATATCAAGTGTTTAACCTATTTGTAGAGCCCCACAAATTTTATTCAATCTTTTTTGGTTTTGGTTGTTGTTAGCCTGCTTGCTGTAGTATGGCATGAATTAGGACAGCCTATCTGGGCTTCCACTTGGATTTTCCTACATATGGATAATCTATTGGAGAATTTTGTTCTGACATACATCTGACTTATCTTTATGTATTATAAGGACTCATTGCAGAATGTTTCATCTAAATCCTTTGTATTGTAGAGATTCATTGGAGAAATTTTCACCCAGTATATTTAGATATCCTCTAAACATAAGAAAATTTCTAGTTGAACAAATTCAATAGCAAAAGAACAATAGCAACAATTTTGCTATTTTTGGTTTTGTGTTTTATTTAAATTTTGTCTTTTCTTTTCCTTTTTGGGTTCACACAGACCTTTAAATGCAGTTAGGAAGGTAGAAGTCTATGGAAATAGTAAAGTGTTGTTTATTTGTTGAATTTTAGTAACTATGTGATCACACCTTAGTATAATCTCTAGGTCCACCATGTGTGAGACAACTGAGACCTATATAATATATATATATAATATTATTTATTATTATAAATAATTATTATATTACATTATAATTATATTATAAAGTATCTATAAACTAGGACTTCACTATACCTGACACTAAATAGTCATTCAACAAATTTCTCTAGTGGCCAACGGGTGGACCATCATCTCAGGTATCCAAAAGAAGAAGTACAGCAAACTGGGAATGTGGATGTATTAATGGTGTCTGAAGAAGCCCATCTAGAAGGAGAATATAACTGGGCAAGAGCAGAGAAGTACCATATCGATTTAAGGAGTCCCACATAATGCAGAACTAGAAATAGCCAATGTGAGAATTGTTTTGCTTGATGATACAATTTGTTAACAAGGTTTGCTTTCACTTTTTAATGGGAGAGATAGAGTAGCCAAGATAAAAGAGAGAAAGAGACTAAAGTTTCATTTCTAAATTTCTAAGTCTAAAGTCTCATAGTAAATGGCTTTTTCTAATTAGATCCCCTTGTCTAAATCATATCAAGTGATAATCATAGAGAGGTACAGACTGATGAAAACTAGTTTGTGAGGGACACTTCATGTCAAAATAGAGTTTGAGCTATGATTAAATTCAGAGAGGAAATCTATGATGCTGACACAGGAGTTCTAGGTATATCTAATAGCCAATATTCTAAGAATGGCCTATAGTCTTTGCAGAAGTCAGGAGATAGGCAGTGCTCTTTCTATTTGGGAAGGACAGAGGGAAGACCAGTCTAGCTGCATCACAGCGTGTGAGAGGGAGAGTGATATCTTTGAGTCTAAAAAGGTAGGTCAGGGGTCAGGTTGGGAAGGGCTTTCATTTATTTATTTTTATAAATGTATTTTATTTTTAATTTATAGAATAAAACGAGCATTAACATAGTACAATACAAAATGATTGCACAGGAAACTGCAAAAGTACTATGAACAACTTACTATTCCTTTCAAATATACAACAAAATTATCTGTATTTTTTTCCTTTTTTCTCTTCCATCACCCCCACAAAAGATGGTGAATATACATGTATATACTTATATTTTCCAATGAATATTCATTGTAATGAACCCAGTGATGATGAATCCATGGAAGAAATTTGAAATGAATGAAAATTCATCCAGTGAATGACGAAATAAAAACTAATAGAGGAAACAGTTCTGTATGAAGCAAGCTGGTTCTAGGTATACATACACACACATATATTAATATATAAATATATATATCTAATTTACCTATTTGTGCAAATATTGCTCTCTATCTCTCTTTTTCTCCATCCCTAGTCTTTGTGACTCCTGGTCTAACCCCCCACCTACCATGCCATACTGTAAGACAAGAAAACTGTGTAGTTTGTAGTCCCAAAGATCAGTACCTGAGGAACCTGAGACTTCTTTGTATCTGTATCTCCCATGTCTAGCACATTTTCTGGCATACAGTAGGTGCTTACTAAATGATTGCTTTTTAAAAATAGTATTTTATTTTTCCCCCCAGTTATGTGTCAAGAAAAATTTTATCATTCATTTTCACAAGATCTTGAGGTCCAAATTTTCCTTCCTCCCTTCCTTCCCTCCTTTCTCTCAAAGATAGAAACTTATTTCCATATTAGTCACAGATGTGAAAGAAGAAATAGATCAAAAGAAAAAAAACAAAAGAAAGAATAAGGTAAGTGAAAAAATATGCTTTGATCTGTATTCAGAGTCTATCAGATGTTCTTTATCTGATTATTAATTGCATTTTCTTTCATGAGTCCTTTGTACTTGTCTTGGATCATTGTATTGCTGAGAAGAGTTGATTCAATCATAGTTGATCATCACACAATATTGTTGACACTTTGTGCAATGTTTTCCAGTTCTGCTCATTTCACCTTGCATTAGTTCATCCAAGTCTTTCCAGGTTTTTCTGCAATCCGCCTGTTCATTTCTTATTACACATTAATATTCCATTGCATTCATATGTCACAATATATTCAGTCATTCCCCAATTAATGATCATCCCCTCAGTTTCCAATATTTTCTCACCATGGAAAGGGCTGCTATAATTATTTTTGCACATATAGACCCTTTCCCCCTTTTTACGATTTCTTTGGAATACAGAACAAATAGTGGTATTGCTGGGTCAAAGGATTACATACAGTTTGGTTGCCCTTTGGGCATAGTTACAGATTGCTCTCCAAAATGGTTGGACCTGTTCAAAACTCTGCTAACAATGCATTAGTGACTTAGTTTTCCCACATTAACTCGAGTATTTGTGAGATGGTATCTCAGAGTTGTTTTAATTTGTATTTCTCTAATCAAAAGTGATTTAGAACTTCTTCATATGCTTATAAAGAGCTTTAATTTCGTGGTCTGAAAACTGTTCATATCCTTTGACCATTTATCGATTGGAAAATGGCTTTTATTCTTATAAATTTGACTTACTTCTCACTATATTTGAGAAATAATGCTTTTATCAAAGACACTTGCTGTAAAGATTATTTTCCAGTTTTCTGCTTTCCTTCTAATCTTGGTGGTATTGGTTTTGTTTGTAACAAGAGCCTTTTAATTTAATATAATCTACTTTTAATATGTCTACTTTTAATTTAGTAGTGCTCTGTATCTGTTGTTTCCTCATGAATTTTCCCCCCTCCCATAGAACAGACAGGTAGACTACCTCTTGCTCTTCTAATTTGCTTATGATGATACCCTTCATGTGTAAATCAGGCACCCATTTTGACCCATTATCTTGGTATATGGTGTGAGATACTGATCTATATCAAGTTTATATCCCACTGTTTTCTGTTTTTGTCAAATAGTGAGTTTTTATCCCCCAAAATGGGGTATTTGGATTTATCAAAAACAAGGTTATGACAGTCATTGACTACTATGTCTTGTCTACCAAGTCTATTCCAACTGACCCATCAGTCCATTTCTTAGCCAGGATCCTATAGTTTTGATGATTACTGCTTTTTAATATAGTATGAGATCTGTTTTTCTTAGGCCAGCTTTCTTTGTAATTTTTTTTCCATTAATTCCCTTCATATTTTTGACCTTTTGTTCTTCCAGATGAATTTGTTTTGTTATTTTTTCCTAGCTCTATCAGATTTTTTTTGGTAGTTTGATTGTGGTATGGCACTAAAAAGAAAAATTACTTTAGTCTGAATTATCATTTTTTATTATATTGGCTTAGCCTACCCGTGAATAATGAATGTTTATTCATTTGCAATTGTTTAACTATGACTTTGTGTGAAAAAAGTGATTTGTAATTGTGTTCATGTAGTTCCTGGGTTTGTCTTGGCAGGTAGACTCCTAAGTATGTATATATGTTATTTAAAGTGAAATTTCTTTTTCTATCTCTTGCTGCTGGGTTTTGCTGGTCATGTAAAGAAATGCTCATGGATCTTAAAGGAGGAAAAGGGACCCACGTGCAAAAGTGTTTGTGGCAGCCCTTTTTGTAGCGGCAAGAATATAATTTTATTGCATTGTGACCTGAAAAGAATATATTTTAATGTTTGCTTTTTTACATTCAAATTTTGTGCCCTAGTTTTATTTGTTTGTTTATTTTTATGTAGTTATGTATGTATGTAATTATTTTATGTAGTTACCATATGCTCCTTTTTGTTCCCATTCAATATTCTCCAAAGTCTGTCAAATCTAACTTTTCTAATATTCTATTTACCTCCTTAGTTTCTTTCTTGTTTATTTTTTGAGTGGCTTTATCAAGCTCTGAGAAGGGACAGCTGAGGTCCTATATATATATATATATATATATATATATATATATATATATATATTTACTTCCTGTAACTCACTTAGTTCCTCCTTTAAGAATCTGGATACTATGCCACTTGGTGCATGTGTATTTAGTATTGATATTGTTTCATTACTCTATGATACCTTTTAACAAGATCTTTACCTTTAGCTAAAGATAAAAAGTATCATTTCCCATGTAGATAAACAGTTTGTTTCTATTGAATCCCTTATGTTTTCTTTTCTCTTTTTACCTGTTTATGCCTCTCTTGGGCCTTGATATTAGAGGTCATAATTTTTTTTTTATTTAGTTCTGGTCTTCTCCTTATGAAAACTTGAAATCCTTCTATTTTATTGAATGACCATTTTTACTTTTGAAATATTATGCTTAATTTTGTTGGGTAGGTGATGCTTAGTTGTAGTCTTAGTTTTTTTGCCTCCCAGAATAACATGTTCCATGACCTTCAGTCCTTAATATTGCAGCTGCCAAATCCTGTAATCCTGTCACTCCCTGATATTTAAATTGTTTCTTTCCAGCCAGTTGTAGATTTTTTTCCTTGAACTGTCAATGTTCCTTGGAATTTTTATTTTGAAATTTCTTTCCTGATGTGATCAGTGGGTTCTTTCAATGCCTATTTTGCCCTCTGGTTCCAGGACATCAGGCAGACAGTTTGCCTTGATAATTTCTTGAAAGATGCAGTCCAGGTGCTCCTTTTGATTATGACTTTTAGGAAGTTCAGTGATTCTGATATTGATCTATTTCCCAGGTCAGTTGTTTTTCCCATGGGGTATTTTACATTTTATTCTTTTTTTTCCCATTCTTTTGAAATTGTTTAATTGATTCTTGATGCCTCATAGGGTTATTAGCTTCTACTTGCCCAATTCTAACTTTTATGGTGTTGTTTTCCTCAATTAACTTTTGTACTTTCTTTTCCATTTGGCCAATTAGTTATCTTTTTCAGTGGATTTTTATATTTTCTTTCCCATTGGCCAATTCTGCTTTTTAAAGCAGGTTTTCAGGATTATGACTTTTTTCATATTTCTCTTTTATCACTCTCATTTCTTTTCCCCATTTTTCTTCTACCTCTCTTATATGATTTTAAGCTCCTTTTTTGAGGTTTTACTTTTCTTTCTGAGCTTGAGACCACTTCCTGTTTTACTTTGCGGTTAGAGTTAGGGTTAGGGGTATGTGTTTTGACATTGTTGTCCTCTTTGGAGTTTATGTCTTTGTCTTCCCTGTCACTATAATAACTTTCTATGCTCAGATTATTTTTTCATTGTTTTTGCTCATCTTTATTTTTGGTCTTTTCCCTTTCTTTTAAATTGGAGCTCTGCTCCCAAGGTGTGAGGAATACTGCCTTAGGTTTCTTGTGAGGGTGCTGCAGGCTCTCTCTATTTATCTAGTGCTTCACTAATGATGCCCTGAGGCTCATAGTGGATCCTCATGTCTGGTGCTGCACTGATGGAATCTGGTGAAAGGTGATAGGTGCTA
Organism: Sarcophilus harrisii; assembly: GCF_902635505.1. NCBI lineage: Eukaryota > Metazoa > Chordata > Mammalia > Dasyuromorphia > Dasyuridae > Sarcophilus > Sarcophilus harrisii. The sequence goes on along the minus strand of NC_045432.1, from coordinate 14,061,176 downwards.
TAGGAGGGTGTAGGGGGATGCCAGCTTACCTGGTGTTGAGATGGGGTTCTAGTGGGAAAGCACATGATGGTTCCTAGAGCTGAAGTCTGACAGCTATCCTGGCTATGCCAAGACACGTGGGGGATCCTGGTATTGCCAGTTGTCTACTCTATTACACTGGTGTTCAGAATCTTTTGCTGGTTTGCTGAAATGGTACTTGTTGCTGGCTCACTGTGAAGCTTCCCCCTTATCCAAGTGAGATCTTCTGCCAATCCTTCAAGTTTCCTGGTCTATCAAATTACTTCACTCCATCTCCTTGAAAGATACACTGCTTCAGGATCTGTTTTGTGACACTATTTTATGGTTGCCGAGAGGTGAACATGAGAGAGTTACAGTGATTCACTGTTTATTCTGCCATTTTAGCTCCTGGATGTAGAATCTAGGAAGTCCTTTAAAAGTTAATGGGGGAGTTGAGACTTGCTCCCAAGTCAATTGGGAACCACTGGAGTTAACTGAATATGAGTCACATGATGTGATTCAAATTTTTTTAAATTATTATAAGTTTTTATTTACAAGATATAGGCATGGGTAATTTTTCAGCATTGACAATGGAAAACTTTTCGTTCCAACTTTTCCCCTCCTTTCCCCCACCCCCTCCCCTAGATGGCAGGTTGACCAATACATGTTAAAGTATAAAGTATATATTAAATAAAATTATGTATACATGTCCATACAATTATTTTGCTGTACAAAAAGAATCAGACTTTGAAATAGTGTACAATTAACCTGTGAAGGAAATCAAAAATGCAGGCGAACAAAAATAGAGGGATTGGGAATGCTATGTAGTGGTTCATATTCATTTCCCAGAGTTCTTTCACTGGGTATAGCTGGTTCAATTCATTACTGCTCTATTGGAACCGATTTGGTTCATCGATGTCATTCAAATTTAAGGAAAATTACTTTGGAAAACACAGATATGTTTTGGAGTATATGGATTGGCTTAGTCACCAAGGAACTTTCTAACCCTTGATTTTGTGATTTTGTAATTATGTTTGCAGCTCTGAGGCAGCGACTGCAGCTCATATTACTAATTACCCTCTTACTGCTCCAAGCCCACTTTGAATGTGCAGTGTAGGATCTATCCTTAGACCCTAGAAGATTTTCAAAATCTATCTGCCTTTTGACTACCCTGTGGGGATACTAACAGAGCCATACACAACCAAGCAAGAAAGAGACACTTCTAGGACCAGCAAAACTGCTGGCAGCTTCATGGAAAAATACGTCCTCACCCTCACACACCACAACTTAGCTTGTAGAAAGGGGAAATCAGCCCTGAAGGAAGATTTTCTTAAAGCACAAGTTCTCCTAGCCATTTCCTCACCTGTATCACACATTCAGTGGCTCTCTATTACCTGCAGGATCAAGTACTGCATCTTCTGTTTGGCTTTAAAAGACCTTCACAACCTGGCCCCTTCCTAATTTGCCAGTCTTCTTACACTTCCCTCCCCTCTATGTTCTATACCATTCAGGGACACTGGTCTTTATCTTGTTCTCTGCAATGGATGCTCCATTTCCTGATTTCACCTATACTTTCTCAAAGGTTAGAATGCTCTCCCTCCATATCACCACCCCTGGTTTCTCTCAAGTCTCACTCAAATCCCATCTTCTGCAATAGTCCTTTCCCAAATCTCCCTAATTCTAGTGCTTTCCCTTTGATAATACATCATATTTCTTATAGGCATAGATCATATTATAGAATATTGTATCATTATTTAATATTGTGATATATTGTTGCTGCTGTTCAGTCATTCAGTCATGCCCAACTTTTTGTGATCTCATTTGGTATTTTCTTAGCAAAGACACTAGAATGGTTTGCCACTTTCTTCTCTACTCACTTCACAGATGAGGAAACTGAGGCAGATTGGGTGAAATGATTTGTCCAGGATCCTGCAGCTAGTAAGATAAATTTAAACTCAGGAAGATAAGTTTTCCTGCCTCCAAGGCTGGTGCTCTATCTACTGCAGTGCCACCTAACTGCCCAAAATGTGACCTTTATTGCTTTCTATTTAGATAGATAGAAGCATATATACGTATGCATGCATATATAGATATAGATATATAGACATATATAGGCTGCCCAAAATGTGATCTATATCACATATTTAAATAGATGTAGATAGATATAGATATATACATACATAGACATATATAGATATAGATAATAATTTGTATATACATTTACTACATATTTGCAGGTCATCTCCCCCATTAGAATGTGAGCTATTTGAGGGCAGGTCCCATGTTTTTGCACAGTGCCTGGTATAGAATGGATGCTTATTTAGTACTTGTTGATTGCCTGCATGCCCTAAGTAGACTTTGGCATCTGGTCTTGCTCTCCTGGTTGTGAGTGAAGCCCTTGAGGTTTCTCTGTATTGCACAGCTGAGCCCCTCCACTTCCATCCTAGTTGCTATTAATTTTGTATTTGAGTTTATGAAATCCATCAAAAGCAGAACAACCAGAATACTCAGAGATCTGTAAGTTGACATAGCTGCTTCTCCAGCCCTACCTTTCTTAGCTATCATTTCTCCATCTCCCCATAATACTCCTCAAACCCAACCCATTGATGCTACTCCCCACCCATCTAATTTGAATTTTTTCTCAATCATAGCCCCATGAGACTTTTTGGATCTGAGATTCAGTCAGTCCTTTCCACCATCCAAGACTCTATCTTTCCCTAGGCTCCCTTCAATGTTCTTTAATTTCAGACCCATCCTTCTCCCTCTCTCCTCCCCTTTCCCACTAGTTTTCTCCAATCCTGTTCATAGGTTGAAGAGTATCTTTTGGGGACATATAAAACAGACCACTTAGGTTTGGATCTTATATATTTTTGCTTGCCCACTTCAGGGAGGCTGCATGCCATAGGGAAACAAGTTCCTTCACTTGGAGTCTAAGAAATTGCGTTCTAATCCTGCTTCTGCTATTTACTATATGATCTTGGAAAAGTCCCTTCCCCTCACTAGGCCTAGTTCCTTCCTCTGCAAAGGGAGAGGCTAGACAAAATGGCTTTTGAGGTCCCTTTCAGTTCAAGAGCTAGGATTTTTATGTGTGACCTTTGGCAAATACCCCCCCCCCCCCGGGCTTTAGTTTTATTGTCATTCAGTGGTCCAACTTTGTCTGACTTTATGACTCCATATGGGGTATTCTTGGCAAAGATTGGAGTGGTTTGCCTCCAGCTCATTTTACAGATGAAGAAACTGAGGCAAATAGGGTTAAAGACTTGGTCAGGGTCACATAGCTAATGTCTAGATCAAGTTTGAACTCAGGTCCTCCTGACTTCAGGACTTGTGTTCTATTCACTACTCTGCCCCTAGGCCAGTTCACTTTTGGAGGACAACTTTGTCTTTGACTTGTATCTTAAAGAGAGGCGTGAAACTGTTGAGTCAGATTTACTTCACCTTGCTCCTCCTTCAGCTCTGCTTTGGTGGAAGGAACATAGGATTTCGAGTCTAGTGACATGGATTCAAACTTCAGCCCTGTTTTTTTATTAGCCATGAAATTGTGGCCAAGTCAGTTCACCAGAGAAGCCCTCCATTTCTCAATTGTTAAACTGAGGGAGCTGGATTAGTAGAGTGCTCAATATTTCTCTATTTGTTCTTTAGCTGTGCTAATCCTCCAACTTCTACATTGATTATTCAGAGGAAGTAAGTGCTGTATCATGCCCTATGTCCATATAGCACATTGCATACCTACTCAGAAATGGGGACCCTGTCACCCATATTTTGGGAGACTTAGATACAAACTACACCCTAAGTTTAATGTGACATTCTCTGCTCTAGCTTTCTTTTCATTTCTCCTCACTGTCTTGCCTAATGGAATCTAGTCTCATCACTTTACTCCATGGGCAGACAGACTTTTCCATTTGAGAGTAAATCACATCTTAAGAAATAATCAGCAGGAAATTTCAGAGAGACATGGAGAGATCTACATGAACTGATGCATAGTGAAATGAGCAGAACCAGGAGATCATTATACACAACAGCAACAAGTCTATATGATGATCAATTCTGACAGATGTGGCTCTCTTAAACATTGAGATGATTCAAACCAGTTCCACTTGTGCAGTGATGAAGAGAGCCATCTACACCCAGAGAGAGGACCATGGGAACTGAGTGTGGACCACAACATAGCATTCTCACTCTCTCTGTCATTATTTGCTTGCATTTTGTTTTTTTTCTCAGTTTTTCTTTTTCTTCCTTCTTGATTTGATTTTTCTTGCACAACCAAATAACTATATAAATATGTATACACATATTGGATCCAACATATATTTCAACATATTTAACATGTATTGGACTACCTGCCAGATGGGGAGGGGGTGGCGGGAAGAAGGGGAAAATTTGCAACAAAAGGTTATGTAAGGGTAAATGTTGGAAAAATTACCCATGCATATGCTTTGTAAATAAAAAGTTTTAATAAAAAATAAACATTTTCAAGGTAAAAAAAAGAAAGAGAGTAAATCACATCAATAGAAGGTGTGGATGCTTGTTTTGTCAGCATATATACTAAAATTGAAACAATACAAAGAAGATTAGCTTGGCCCCTGCACAAGGATGACAAACAAATTCGTGAAGTGGTCCATATTTTGGGGAAAGGAAAGGAGAACATTGCAGGAGAATTTGGAAAAGGAAACACAGAAATTATTTGAATAAAACTCCTTACAAAATAGATTTGACAAAATAGTAAAGAAAATAACACCTTGAAAAACAGAATTTGTGAAATAGAAAAACAAATCCATTGAGCATAACAACTCATTTAAAAATTCAACTGGCCAAATATGAGCTTAAAAGGATGACTGAAATTAATTCAGAAAATAATTCGCTAAAAATTAGAATTGAAAAAAAATGCAAATGAGTGATTCAATAAGACATCAAGAATCAGTCAAACAAAACAAAAAAAATGAAAAAATAGAAGAAAATGTAAAATACCTCATTGGAGAAAACAGCTGACTTGGGAAAATAGATCCAGGAGAGACAATTTAAGGATTATTGGACTTCCTAAAAATCATGATGAAAAAAGAGCCTAGACATCATCTTCCAGGAAATCATCAAGGAAAACTGCCCTGATGTCTTAGAATCAGTGAAAGAATTCACTGATCACCTTCTGAGACCCCAAAATGAAAACTACAAGGAATATGACAGCTAAATTTCCGAATTATTGGATCAAGGAAAAAACATTACAAGCATCCAGAAAGAAACAATTCAAATATCAAGGAGTCACAATCAGGATTACCCAGGACTAAGCAGCTTCTACCTTAAAGGATCAAAAGGCCTAGAATCTGACATTCCAAAAGGCAAAGGAACTTGGATTGCAGCCAAGAATTATCCAGAAAAATTGACATTATCTTTCAGGAAAGGAGATGGACATTCAATGACATGGGTGAATTTCATTTATTTCTTTTCAAAAGACCAGAGCTAAACAGAAAATTTGATCTCCAAACACAGAAGTCAAGAGGAGCATAAAAAGGTAAAAAGCAAAGAACTCTTGAGAACTATATCTCTGTTATGATATACTTAGAGGGTGCAGATATAATTTAATTTTATTATGATAATATGAAAAAAACTAGGAGTGGAAAGGAGATTGTATTAGAAGAAAAAAATGGAGGTAAAATCAGGTAAATTACATCTCATGAAAAGGCAAAGAATTTTAATTGAGGGAAAGAAGGGAGAGGGATGAACATTTTGTGAATTTTACTCTTATCAAATTTGGCTCAAAGAGAGAATTTCAGACATATTTGCCTTCACAGAGAAACCTGTTTCAAGGAAAGTGGGAGGGGAAAGGAAGAGGGGCTGTAAAAGGGGAGTGCTGTTTGAGGGAGGTGGCGGTCAAAAACAAAATACTCGGGAGGAGGGAAGGGGGAAAAAGAAAGAGAAAAGCATAACTTAGGGAAAATAAGATGGTGGGAAATACAGAATTAGTCATTTTAACTGTGAATGTAAGTAGGACAAACCCTCCCATAAAATGGAAGCAGAACAAACTGGATTAAAAGCCAGACTCCTACAATATGTTGTTTGCAAGAAACACATTTAAAATAGAGTGCTACATATAGAATGAAGGTAAACGGCTGGAGCAGAATCTATTATGCTTCAGGTGAAGTTAAAAAAAAAGCAGGATAGGAGTCCTGATCTTAGATTAAGCAAAAACAAAAATAGATCTAATTAAAAGAGATAAGGAAGGAAACTATATCTTGCTGAAGGGTACCATAGATAATGAATAATATCAATACTAAACATTTGCACAAAACGATATAGCATCCAAATTCCTAGAGGAGAAGTTAAGAGAGCTGTAAGAAGAAATAGACAGCAAAACTATACTAGTGGGAATCTCAACCTTGCTCTCACAGAACTAGATAAATCAAATCACAAAATAAATAAGAAAGAAGTTAAGGAGGTAAATAAATTTTTGAAAAAGTAGCTATGATAGACCTTTGGAGAAAATTGAATGGAGACAAAAAGGAGTATACTTTTTTCTTGGCAGTTCATGTAGACTACATAAAAATTGACCATATATTAGGGCATAAAAACATCGAAATCAAATGCAGAAAGGCAGAAGTAGTAAATGCATATTTTTCAGATCATGGTGCAATGAGGTGTAGGGAAATGAGCTGGATTGGTCATGGAATTACACTTGAGAGCTATCCATCTCTTCCCTCATCTATTGGGATGCCACTTTTATTTACCTTCTTTCTTTAGCATCCTCAAATCTCTTCCCTTTCATAGCTTTCTTCCCTTCTATCTTGTATATCATGTAACTAGAAAATGGCAAACTGGGATTTTAATATCTTCTTCTTTGTCGACCTCTTTTCTTTTTTTTTTCTTTTGTGTTTCCAGTTACTTATAGAACATCTCAATATGAATCTCCCAGACTAGAGTTACCTTTGGCTATCTATCTATTTCTATTTAGCTATATATATACATATATATGTGTCCACATAGATATATATCTATACATGTCTATATTTAGATATATCTACATAGATATTTGTCTACCTATAAATAGACATAGATATATCAATTTATCTATCTATATCTATCTACCTATAAATAGATATATCTACATCTCTTTCTATATATCTATATCTATCTATCTATCTATATCTACAATTCAGGGGTCCTCAAACTTTTTAAATAGGGGGCCAGTTCACTGTCCCTCAGACTGTTGGAGGGCCATACTATAGTAAAAACAAAAACTTTGTTTTGTGGGCCTTTTAATAAAAAACTTCATAGCCCTGGGTGAGGGAGATAAATGTCCTCAGCTACTGCATCTGGCCCGCGGGCTGTAGTTTGAGGACCCCTGACTACATAAATATTTATATATAAATAGATATAGATCTATCTATGTCTATCTATCTATCTATCTATATTTCAATCTATCTACAAATAGATATAGAAGTAGATAGGTAGATAGATAGATAGATAGATAGATAGATATTTGAGAGCTGGAAGGGACCTTAAGAATGATGTAGTCAAACTCTTCATTTTATAGGTGAGGAAACTAAAATACAAATTTTTCCATAGTGAAGAAAAGCAAAAAGTGTTCAGGCATAACACCTTCTAGTCACCTCATCTCATTTAATTTGTTTCCAATATCCTCAAATAGGATCTAAATATGCCTCCACTTTCTATTCACCTGTTCTCTTAATCCCCTCCCATCTGCTGCATTTCCTCCTCACACCATGTCTCTAATGACTTCTAGTTTAATTTGATGGTTTGTTCTTAGTGATCGTTCTCCTAGGCTCCTCAGTGGCTTTTGATGCCATTAATTTTTCCTTCTTTGAAATGATCTCTGCCCTTGGTTTCCATGACAATATGATTTCCTGGTTCTTATCAATTAATTAATCAGCATGCATTTATTACATGGCTACTGTGAGCCTCCTTCTCATGTGGTTCTTCCTCAGCTGGTGCATTTCCCCCTTGACTGGGGGGGGGTCCCCTCCCAAATCTTCTGCACAGGACCCCATTTCCCTCTCTTCATATTCTCTTTCAGGGAACTTCTTGTCACTCGAGGATTCACTTCTCTGCAGCTGGTTCTCAAATCTCTGTACCAGGGAGAATCATGGGCCTGGGAAGAGTTGGAGGAAAGTAAAGCTCCAAAAGTGGGAGTGCCTGTAGCCACATAGCAAGCAGATGGCAAACTGGGATTTTAATTTCTTCCCCTATACCAACCTTTTTTTCTTTTTTTTCTTCTGTGTTTCCAGTTATATATATTTATTCCAGTAATTTGAATCTCTCAGACTAGTTACCTTTGGTTCTGTTTTCCTTTTTCCATTACAATTCACCAAGTGGTATTTTTTTCTTTCTTCAAACTGTTTGTTTCTGTAAGCACAAACCATGAGTCCTCATTAACTCATGCCTGGATTATTGTAATAATCATGACATAGTCAACTGCCATTCTCATTGGCTTCAATCGCAATACCCTCCATTAATTTGTTTTATGAAACACAATTTTGATCATGTCATTCCCCTGCTTGAAGAGCTAGGGTCTTGAGGGGTTCTGGATTGTCTTGGTTTGAACTGGGCCAAATTGTAGTGGACTTCTTTGACAGTGTGGAATATAGTTCTTCACTGAAGATTTTTAGGCAAATTCTAGATAACCTCTGGTCAGCAATCAGAGGCTCAGGTAGAGAATTAGAAGGGCTCTTAGAGGCCATGTGGTCCAGTTCCCTTGTTGTTTGCAAGTAAGGAAGTTAGATCTAGCAGTTAGGGGACTTAGTGATGATGAATGATAGACCCAAGATTTAAACCTAGGTTCTTTAACACCAAATAATAATAATATGATAATAATAGTTAACATTTACATAGTGCTACAAGGTTTGCAATGCACTTTATGTATATTATCTGATCCAGGCTTTTTCTCCACAATGCTGTAGAGGATATGTCTACTCAGGTATAAGTTGGACTATATGACCTCTGAGATAGATGGACAGACAGATAGATGGGATAGACAGATAGGATCATTATATAGCTATAGAGAGACAGGATATATAGATTGTTAGATAAATGATAGTTATTTAAATAGATAAATTGATAGATGATAGCTAAATAGATAAGCAGATATTTAAATAGATGATAGATTGATAACAGACAGACATAGATATTGAAATGATGGATATTTAGATAGAGAGATGATAGATTGGTAATATATAGATAAAAATAGATGATAAATATTTAATTACATGATAGATTGATGATAATTATAGGATAAATATGTGGATAAACAAATTGGATATATAGATAGGCAGAAAGATAAATAGATGGCAGATAGAAATTTAGATAGATTGCAGATAATAACTAAATTGATGGATGAAAGCCAAATAGACAAGCAGATATCTAGATAGAGAGATGATAAATTGATAATAGACAGAGATATCGAGATGATAGATAAACAGATATTTAGATAGAGAAATGATAGATTGCTAATAGACATATCTAGATAATGGACAAAGACTTGATAGATATTTAATTAGATTATATATTGATGACAAAGATAGATATATAGATAGCATAAATATGTAGATATATAAACAGGGTATATAGATAGGCAGATAAATAAATGACCGAAATTTAAATAGATGGTAGGTAATAGATGACTTGATAGATGAAAGCTAGCAGATATTTAAAGAGATGATAGTCTGATAATAAATAGATGCTGAGATGATAGATATTTAGATAATGATGATAGATTGGTAATTGACAGATAATAGAGAGATGAAAGACATGATAGCTTGACGATAGACAGACAGATATCTAGTTAACCATTTATTAAGAGCTTACTATGTGTCAGACACTCTCTTAAGCACTGGGAAGACAAATATCAGCAAAAAGAGAGACATTCTATCTTCCAGGAGCTTACACTCGAATGGAGAAGATAATGCTGACAAGGAGTGGGAGGTTGAGGAGGGAATGAAGTTACCTACAGGTATCAAGGCCCAGAAAGAATGTGAGGAGCTATGGGCCAAGCTGTATTTGAAGGATGGTTGACATGTGTATTTCCTCAAATGGAAGTTAAGGGGAGTTAAGGGGAGGAATCCACAAATCCAAGAAATGGATCATAGAGGTAGAGGCACCACCATTATAAAGAAGACCTCTGAGACAAAAGTCCAGCTGGAGTATAGGGAGTTGTGAGATGAATCAGATTGGGAGTGATGTGCCTTCCAATGGGTTTTTAGGGCTCTAAGTCCAAACCCCTCTTACTGGATTTCTTTCTTTTTTTTTCTCCAACAGGATTTCAAGGGTTTTCAAAATCTGGGCCAAGCCTACCTCATTCAACTGTATTTCTTCTAATTTTCAACATTTTCCTCCCCACCTTTATCTCCTTCCCCATTATCTTGGACCAGTTTGTTCTTGGCTCTGTTTTGTTGATACTTCCTGATTTCCCCCCTCTCTCTGGCCCCCAGATGCATTCCCTTATGTTATCCACTTAGCTAAATTCTCTCCATCCATGATGGCAGAGATGAAGTCTGGCTGCCCCTATAAATCCATCTCCAAAGTCCCCTGTCTATATCACTCCTCTTTTTACCTTATCACTAGTTAGTCTTTGCTCCCCAGACAGGATGTAAGTTCCTTGGGCAGAATAACTATTTCTTATTTGAGAGCATATCAGTACATGCAATGTGGGAAGAAAGAAGGGGTGGGAGATGGTGGATGAGCAAGTGCAGTGTGCTCAGCTGATGCAATCCCCACATGGGCTCTGTAGCATGTGTACACATTGTGTAACTGTTTCTGCTTTGCTAGCCATGTGAAAAAGAGAAGTCTTATTTGATTGGCTATGGAGTTGGCACTGGGACTTCAAATAAATTACCAAAGTAAGCCTTTTGGTCAGGCTCATTCCAACCAGACTGACTGCTGGTTTTAATTATTTTTGCTTAAAAAAAAAAAAACAACAAACAAAGCCAAGATGCCTAATCAGAATATTCATATACAGTGAAAAAAATTAATTTCATGAATTACAAATTCAATGAAAAATTTAAATTTTGATTTACTTTGTGATTTGTAACCGAATCTTATCTTAACCATAGGATCATTGCATATACACAGCATTCTTTTAACAAAAAAAAAAAAAAAAAGGAATCCTCACAACACATCCAAGAAAAATAACCATCGGAGCAGCAATAGTTGTGTAGACACTGAGAGGGTCAAGAGTACTATATTCAAATAAATTTATATAGATGAGTATGTAGCAAATTCATAAAATCATCAACCAGAAACTTTAGATTCAGTGAATCCCTGGGGGTGGGGGAGAGAGAGACAGTGCGCGAATCACATCAATAATGAACCAATACCATTCACTTCCAGCAGTAGTAATTTCTTTTTTTATTATTATAGCTTTTTATATACAAAACATAAGCATGGGTAATTTTTCAACATTGACCCTTGCAAAAACTTCTGTTTCAACTTTTCCCCTCCTTCCCTCTACCCCCTCCCCTAGATGGCAGGTAGTCCCCTGCATGTTAAATATGTTAAAGTACATGTTAAATACAATATATGTATACATATTTATATAGCTATTTTTTTGCACCAGGAAGATCAGATTTAGAAAGAAGGTAAAAATAACCTGAGAAGAAAAAACAAAAATGCAAGCAAACAACAACAGAAAGAGTGGAAATGTTCTATTGTGGTCCGTACTCATTTCCCAGTGTTCTTTCTCTGGGGGTAGCTGGTTCTGTTCATTACAGATCAATTGGAACTAATTTGGTTCATCTCATTGTTGAAGAGAGCCACGTCCATCAGAATTAATCATCATGTAGTATTGTTGTTGATGTGAATAATGATCTCCTGGTCCTGATCATTTCACTCAGCATCAGTTCCTGTAAGTCTCTCCAAGCCTCTCTGAAATCATCCTGCTGGTCATTTCTTATAGAACAATAATATTCTGCAACATTCATATATCACAATTTATTCAGCCATTCTCCAATTGGTGGGCATCCCTTCAATTTCCAGTTTCTAGCTACTGTGAAAAGGGCTGCCACAAACATTTTTGCACATGTGGGTCCCTTTCCCTTCTTGAAGATCTCTTTGGGATATAAGCTCAGAAGTAACACTGCTGGATCAAAGGGTATGCACAGTTTGATGGTTGGATCCATTCACAACTTCACCAACAATGTATCAGTGTCTAAGTTTTCCCACATCCCCTCTAACAATCATCATTATCTTTTCCTGTCATCTTAGCCAATCTGACAGGTGCGTAGTGGTATCTCAGAGTTGTCTTAATTTGCATTTCTCCAGCAGCGCATTTAGGGTTTAGTTTTAAAAAAAATCTAATATGCTAACAACTGAAATGATAAAAATGTAATCATTTATATATGATTGTGAAATCTATGTATCTATATGCTACTACATTCTATGCTATACTTTGTTCACATCAGGACATACACATACACCATCATCATCATCATCATCATCATCATCCAGAGATTTCAATAGACTGTGTCTTAAGGCAAATAAATCTGCAAATTTAGATAAAAGTAATCTCAGAAAATAATGAAAAGGAAAGGAGAGCTTACTATTATTCTTAGGTCAAATAAGATACTTAGCGTTTTTTTTAAACAAATAGAATTCTGTGCAACAAGTATTGACAGTGTGAGAAGCACAAAATCAGAGTACAGACATCTCCATCTCAAATATTTACTTAGGTTATTTGTGCCTGATCTGTGGTAGCCCCTTCTGGTCTCCTGTAATTTTGTCCATTGATGAAAGAATTACTCTTTAAATCATGAAGCTAAAACTTTGAAACATCTTGAGGCTTGTTTCATCTTTGGTTCTCAGTGTCTTCAGAACTCAAAGAAATGGAAAGCTGATTAAATGTTTTCATTGTAAAACTTCTCATGGTTTCTTTTCTTATCCAAGGGTGTGAATTCATGACATGCTGACACTCATCATTTGTCTCCTCAGGGTGCCAGTGCCACTATTCTGGAGAAAGAGATTGATCCGGAGCAGTTCCTGTAAATGAGCAGGACTTTAGTGTAGCCTCTCAAAGTAGACTGTTCTTATTGTTTTCATGATATTTTCCAATTTTGTCTGTTCATTCCAATGTAGACAGAATTTTCTTTACAAAACTTTTTCTGAGAGTGTGAGTTTTTTTCCTGACAAGTAAGTTGGAAATTATTTAAGCCATGCTTTTGGGGACATACATATGTACACACATATGTGTGTATATGTATATATATATATATATATATATATATATATATAAATTCTTATTTTATTGAACATTTTCATTTCTATAAAAATATTCTGTCATTGTTCTATGAATTTTGTAAGACAAAGAAGTGATGTGTGGTAAAGTGGCAAGAGCAGTCTGGAGTTAGAGGATCTCAGTCCAAATCCCACCTGCTTGTGAGGCCTTGATCACAAACACTTCCAAGGCCTCAGTTTACTTATCTATAAAATGAGTGAATTATATTAGATGGCCTTTGCGGTCCTTCCCAGCTCTAGATCTAATCTCTTATAATTCCATTTTAGGGTCTTCCCTTCCCTTTCTTTCCCTTTTCCCTTCCCTTCCCTTCCCTTTTTCTTTCCTCCCTCTCCTTTCCTCTCCCTTTCCCATTTTCTTCTTTCCTTTCCTTTGTTCTCTGCTTTCCTTTATTCTCCTCTTTTTCCTTTCTTCTCTTCTTCCTTTCCCCCCCCTTCTTTCCTATTCTCCCTCCTTCCCTCCCTCCCTCCCTTATCCTCTCCCTTCCTTCCTCTCTTCACCATTCTTTCTCTTTCTTTTTCTTCCTTTCTCTTCTTTCCCTCCTTCTTTCCTTCTTTCCTTCCCTCATCTCATTTTACACATGAGGTTATTAAGGACCAGGTAAGTTAAATAAAGTGACTTCATCATGGTCTCACAAGTGACAGGGACAAAGGCATAATTTGAATCCATATCTTCTTTTTTCCAAATATTGTACTTGTTCCACTTTCTTATAGCGATTCCCCCTTTCTTATGCCTGCCCATGTAAATTTGGACAAATAATTTCACTTCTTTATGTCTCAGTTTCCCTTATGTAAATAAGAGGAAGTTGGAATAAACGACATCTAAGGTCCCTAACATTCTCTTATTCTATCAATCTGTTTAATAACTCAGATTCCTTCAGGAGAAAAAAAATAAGGTCCAAATCCTGAGTATGCACACTTGCTTTCTCATGATTTCTTATTAATATTCTAGGTAGTGTGGTGGAGAGAGTGCTAGCCTTTGAAACAGGAAGACCTGAGTTCAGAACTTGTCACAAATAATTACTAATTGTGTGACCACAAGCAAGTCACTAATGGGGATAATAAAAGTACTACCCTTCTGGGTTGTTGTGAGGATCAAGTGCTTAGCATAGTGCTTTGGAATGAATTGGATGTTTAATAAATAACTGCCCCCCCTTAAAGCCACTGAGATTTAAATGAGTTTTTAAAAAGCAGGATAAATGGTTCTTGCCATTCCACTAGTTTCCCCTCTTAACCAAAGTTGATTTTAATGCTATCTATTATTCTCCATTTGCTGAGAAGTTACCATGAGCATGGCCATATTCTCAAATTCATTTGCAAAGAAGCATTCCCTGAAAAAAATAAGAAATAAACAGTCATTTAAAAAAGCATTTCCTGCCTTCATGGAACTTCATAAAATGTACTTGACATACGCAGGAGCAAAGTTTCAAGCAAGAAAACAGACATACAAAATAGGAGCTGGCCATGATGGGTCCAAGAGCAATGAGACCTAACATTTGTACTACCAAACATATTCTAAATCCTTTCTTTAAAAATACAAAAATAATGAGGACAAGAAAGCAAATGTACAACCAGCTCTCAATTAAATGTAGTAAGGATGAAAGAAAAAGGGACTGATGGAAAATCATAAAAGTTCACTTTAGCCTAGTTTTGCCTTCCTATCGCACCAGATCAGGAGTTGCTCACAGAGATAAAAATTGGATGATGGGAGTTTCATTTCCTTTGTACATCCCCTGGCAGAGGTGCAAACCAACAGTGAAATTCTCCAAATTGAATTAGCGGGAGATGGAGGAGATAGAACCAGCTAGCTAAGAAATCTGGGAATTGTTGAGAACTGATGTTTCTTCACAGATCATCTTCATTCAACTTTGATCATGATGGGCCGTGAGCCCATTTAAGAGGATTCTTCAGACAGTGGGAATCTGGGAAGTCTGTCTGAGTTAAATATGTAATAGAATGATCTCCATGCTTTATTTTAAACTCATGCAACCCGTGCCAAAGCTCCCTTCTATGTACACTTAGTTTGGACTTTGCTCTGTGATCCAGCAGCAGGAGAAATCTGCCCACAAGAAAGGGCAGATTTTTGTATAAAAACAATAAGATCTAGAGAAGCCCCAATATATCCTACATTCATAAAAGTCCTTCTAGGAAGGATTGTATTCTATTTACTCAAGCTTCTATAATCTATCTGGAGGCATAATTTCCATGTAGGGGGCACTGCTAATGAAGCAGGGCCATGGAATGGGAGGTTATTGTGAGAGGCACTTCTGTAAATATTTAGAGAGAACATTTGGCCCTGCCGCTCTAGCAGATCCAATATTTAAGTTCAAATTTAGTCACCTTGGACCCCTTCCCACAGTCAGAGAGTTTCACATCATTTGTATAAATAGAGACATGCATGCTCACCCTGCTATTTAATGTAGAGATGACAACTTGCTAAGGCTTTCAAGACTCCCCATTTGCTTGTTTCATTTTATTTTTTAAAATACATTTTTGTCTTATTTTAATTTATCTTTTTTCACATTATGTTTATTTCTGGTCTAGCCTGTCTTCCTTCCTTATCCAAAAAGTCACCACTTAAAAAGAAAGAGATAATAAAAAAAGATCCACTCTGACAGTATCCTGAACATTGTACATCTGTAGTCCCAGACCTCTTCCATGAAAGGAGAATGCTATATTTTCCCAACAATTCTCCAGAATCATTTCATAGTGATTAATACAATTACACAGCATTCATTCAGTTCCAACTTTTTTATTCTTTTGGTTTACATTGTTAGAATCACTGTTTATATTGTTTTCCTTATTCTGTTTACTTTTCTTAATTTGCATCAATTCACATAAGTCTTTTCACACTTCTCTGTATTCATTGTGCATGTCATTTCTTATAGCACAGTTATATTTTATCACATTCATGGTCCACAACTTATTCCATCATTCCACAATAAATGGGGACCTATTTTGTTTCCATGACATTCCTACTATGAGAGCTCTGTAATGAATATTTTATTGTATATACAGCCTTCTTTTTTGTCTTTAACCTTCTTGGGGCATATGTCAAGCAATGGAATCTCTGGGTCAGAAGGTATGAACATCTTAGTCTCTTCACTATGGTATCATTCTAAATTGCTTTTCAGAATGATTGGACCAGTTCACAACTTCATTAAAACTACGC
This sequence comes from Sarcophilus harrisii, assembly GCF_902635505.1. NCBI lineage: Eukaryota > Metazoa > Chordata > Mammalia > Dasyuromorphia > Dasyuridae > Sarcophilus > Sarcophilus harrisii. Next base: position 14,044,777 of record NC_045432.1, on the reverse strand, counting down.
TTCTATGTCTGTCATCTTTGCCAATTTGCTGGGTGTGCAGTGAAATCTCAAAAGTTATTTTGATTTCCTAGATAAAAGAAGATTACATTTGTGATGCACTTAACACAGTGTCTGAAATATAGTTGGTGCTTAATAAATGTTTGTTGATTCCCCTCCTTCATTTCTCTTATCAGTAACAGAGAGGTTTTTCATATGATTGTTAATAATTGGCAAGTCTTTTGAACACTGTTCAGATATTTGACCACCTATGAAGTGGGGGATGATTTGAAGTTTATCCAGCTGTATTAACTCCTTATATATCCTGGATATCAGGCCCTTATCAGAAATATTTGCTGGAAAGATTCCCCCTCCACCTTTCTCATCCCAATTCCAAATTTTATATGAAAGCTGTTCAATTTCATGTGCAACTACACCCCAGGGTCATACTTGGGATTGAGCTCCTATAGTTGTTTCCAGGGACACATCTGCTCCATTCTAAAGGATTTGAGGATGACACAATAATCTGTTCATCCCTGTTACAGGAGAGTAGGAAGGGAATGGATTAAAGAAAATTGGTCATTGAACCTGGAAGAACCTCTCACTTTTCCCATGAGGAGACTGTACACTACAGCACTAATGTTGACTATTTGCAAATGGAATGAAGAACATATAGTAACTGTGTGAGCCTGAGATTGAATCTCAAGGTTTTGGCTTCCTCTTTTTGTTTGTTTTTTCCCCAGTACTCCCCCAGTAACTCCAGTACTATATAAACTATTTGAAAAAATAGGGAATGAAGGACTCCTACCAAATTCCTTTTATGACACAGACATGGTACTGATACATGAACCAAGTAGGACAAAAGCAGAAAAAGAAAATTATAGATCAATCTCTTTGATGAATATTGATGCAAAAATCTTAAATAAAATATTAGCAAAGAGATTACAGCAAATCATCCCCAGGATAACATGCCACAACTAAGTAGGATTTATACCAGGAATGCAGGGCTGGTTCAATATTAGGAAAACTGTTAGCATAATTGACTACATCAATAGCCAAATTAACAAAAATCATATGACTATCTCAATGAAGGCAGAAAAAGCATTTGTTAAAATCCAACAGCAATTCCTAATAAAAACACTAGAAAGTATAAGATTAAATGAACTTTTCCTTAAAACACTCAGTAGCATCTATTTAAAACCATCAGCAAGCATCATATGTAGTGGAGATAAACTGGAACCATTCCCAATAAGATCAGGGGCGCAACAAGGTTGCCCACTATCACCATTACTATTCAATATTGTATTAGAAATGCTAGCCTTTATGCCCAGAGAAAGAACTCTGGGAGATGACTAAAAACCATTACATTGAATTCCCAATCTCTATATTTATGCCCACCTGCATTTTTGATTTCCTTCACAAGCTAATTGTACAATATTTCAGAGTCTGATTCTTTTTGTACAGCAAAATAACGGTTTGGTCATGTATACTTATTGTGTATCTAATTTATATTTTAATGTATTTAACATCTACTGGTCATCCTGCCATCTAGGGGAGGGGGTGGGGGGTAAGAGGTGAAAAATTGGAACAAGAGGTTTGGCAATTGTTAATGCTGTAAAGTTACCCATGCATATAACCTGTAAATAAAAGGCTATTAAATTAAAAAAAAAAGTACAAGTAAAAAAAAAAAAGAAAGAAAGAAATGCTAGCTTTAGCAGTAAGAGGGAAAAAAAGAGGTTAAAGGAATTAGAGTAGGTCCGGAGGAAACCAAATTATCACTCTTTGCAGATGCTATGATGGTATACTTAGAAAACCATTGAGAATCAACTAAAAAACTATTAAAAATAATCCACAACTATAGCAAGGTTGCAGGATACAAAATAAATCCACATAAATCATCAACATTTTTTTAAATGACTAACAAAATCCAACAGCAAGAGATACAAAGAGAAATTCCATTGAAAAAAGTGTCGATAGTATAAAATTTGGGGGAATCTATTTGCCAATGAAAAGTCAGGAATATATGAACAATACTACAAAACACTTTCCACACAAATAAAGTCATATCTAAGCAATTGGAAAAATAACAAGTACTCTTGGATAGGTTGAGGGATGATAATACTCCCTAAATTAATCTAATTATTTAGTGCTATACCAATCAAACTCCCAAGAAACCATTTTACTGACCTAGAAAAAATAACAACAAAATCCATCTGGAACAATAAAAGGTCAAAAATTTCAAAAGAATTAATGAAGAGAAAAGCAATTGAAGGTGGCCTAGCTGTACCAGATCTAAAACTCATCAAAACCATTTGGTACTGGTTAAGAAATAGACTAGTTGATCAGTGGAATAGATTAGATTCACAGAACAAAATAGTCAATGACTATATTAATCTAGTGTTTGACAAACCTAAAGACCCCAGCTTTTGTGATAAGAATTCACTACTTGAGAAAAACTGCTGGGGAAATTGGAAACTAGTATAACAGAAACTAGGCATTGACCCACACTTAACACCTTCTACCAAGATAAGGTCAAATGGGTTCATGGTCTAGACATAAAAAATGATATTATATACAAATTAGAAGAACATAGGAAAGTTTACCTCTCAGATCTGTGGAGGAGGAAGGAATTTGTGACCACAGAAGAACTAGAGATCATTATTGATCACAAAATAGATAATTTTGATTATAGTAAGTTAAAATGTTTTTGTACAAACAAAACTAATGCAGACAAGATTAGAAGGGAAGCAATAAACTAGGAAAATATTTTTATATCCAAAGGATCTAGTGAAGGTCTCATTTCTAAAATATATAGAGGATTGATTCAAATTTATAATAGTTCAAGCCATTCTCCAATTGATAAATGGTCAAAGGATATGAACAGAGAATTTTCAGATGAAGAAATTGAAACTATTTGTAGTCACATGAAAAGGTACTCCAAATCACTATTGATCAGAGAAATGTAAATTAAGACAATTCTGAGATACCACTACATACCTCTCAGATTGGCTAAGATGACAGGAAACGATAATGACGAATATTGGAGGGGATATGGGAAAACTGGGATACTGGTACATTGTTGGTGGAACTGTGAACAGATCCCACCATTCTGGAAAGCAATTTGGAACTATGCTCAAAAAATTATCAAACTGTGCATACCCTTGGGCTTATATCCCAAAGAGATCTTCAAGGAGAGAAAGGGATCCACATGGGCAAAAATGTTTGTGTCAGCCCTCTTTGTGGTGGTAAGAAACTGGTATCTGAATGGATGTCCATCAATTGGAGAATAGCTGAATAAATTATGGTATATGAATTCTATGGAATACTATTGTTCTGTAAGAAATGACCAGCAGTATGATTTCAGAAAGGCTTGGAGAGACCTACATGAATTGATGTTAAGTGAAATGAGAAGAACCAGGATATTATATATGCAATAACAAAACTATACGATGATCAGTTCTGATGGACGTGGCTCTCTTCAACAGCGAGATGATTCAAATCAGTTCCACTTGTTCAGTGGCAAAGAGAGCCATCTACACCCAGAGAGAGGACTATGGGAACTGAGTGTGGAACACAAAATAGCATTTTCATGCTTTCTGTCATTGTTTGCTTGCATTTTGTTTTCTTTCTCAGTTTTTTTCTTCCTTCTTGATTTGATTTTTCTTGTGCAGCAAGATAACTGTATAAATATGTATATGTTTATTGGATTTAACATGTATTTCAACATATTTAACATGTATTGTACTACCTGCCAACTAGGGGAGGAGGTAAGAGGAAAGAGGGGGAAAAATTGGAACAAAAGGCTTTGCAAGGGTCAATATTGGAAAAATTACCCATGCATATGCTTTGTAAATAAAAAGTTTTAATTAAAATATACTATTGTTTCTCTTGAAATTCTTGTTAGATGGTAAATTCTTCTCAAGTAATTGATGTTCTTGAGTTTATAAAAGCTCAGGTTCTTGAATTTACTTATTTCTGATGACATGCCCACCCACACAGACAAGTCAAAGATGAATAATGCTTGCTGAATAGATTATGATATGAAGTTGAATGGCCAATTTCTAGATCTCTTCCATTAATATATGTATCTTGGGCAGTTAGTAGAAATGTACAATGAGTTAAGTCCAGAATTAAACAGAAGATAAAGGGTGGGCTGGAATATTTTCAGGAAATAGCAGTGTTCTGTTATTGGCCCCCAAATTCTTCAGGAAACAAAAATCCATCTGTTCAATACCAGCATTCCACCAGTGTTAGTGTTGTTGTTCAGTCATTTTTTTCAGTTGTGTTCAACTCTGCATGACCTCATTTGGCAAAGATACTGGAATGATTTACAGTTTCCCTCTCCAGCTCATTTTACAGATGAAGAATTGAGGCAAACAAGGTTAAGTGACTTGTCCAGAGTCACACAGATAGTACGTGTCTGACGTCAGATTTGAACTCAGGAAGATGAGTCTTTCTGACTCCAAATCTGGTCCTCTCAATTGCAGTGCCACCTAGATGCCCACCAGTGTAGTTAAATGCCTGTAAAACATGTAACATGATAGAGTTTTTGATGATAGAATAACATAATAGAGTTTCTGAAAGAATTTAAAGGAATATCATACAGAAGCAATAGATAGGGACACAGTTAGTGTGAGGAAGCTGTAATATATAATCAATGCAGAACTTCAAAGAAGAATGGTAGTAAAAAAACATTTCATCAAGGAAATCTTGACCTCCTAGTGAAGAAGTCCTACCAAGTGTTTGAAATTACTCTTATCACTGAAGGTTCAGAATCTAATCACAAATTCAAGGTAAGAAAATTTCCTACAGTCCTACTACAATATGTGACTAAATCCTTAATCAATTTAATAGGATTATAGATCCTTGGACATTGGATGAGGGCAACTAACACCAAGTCGAATTAAGTCAAGAAGCATTTATTAAGTTTCCTCTGTGTGTCAAGCACTGTAGATCTGAAAGGATCAGTCATGCCTCCTTAGCCTCATATATAAAAACAATTATCCAGTTAACAGTTTGAGAATAAAGCTCAGTGAATCATGCTCAATCAACACAACAGAAAGCTGCCCTCAAGGAGAGCCGTGTGAAGGACTTTGTGTGGAAAGAAGGACTTACAGGCCTTGAAGTAACAGGAGTTGTGCTTTACCATTTTCTGCACTGGTATGTGTTCATTTTTTGAGTTCACTTTTCCCTGTATGTTGTGTGTACACTCCAGATTTTTTTTGAGGGAGGGAGATAGAGATGTTTTATACCAGTTGCTCTTACTATATTATTTTAGTAAATGCTTTTCCTAAAAGCTAATTAAGTCTCCAGGCTGATTGCTATAATGGAGAATACTCTAGTGCAGGTTTGTGAGCTACAGTATTAGATGTAGCTATCCTCTGGGTTACCTCTATAACCAAAAGGTAGTAGTTTTATATTTGGAAAAGAAGATAGGCTGGGTAATGAGACAAGGGAGAAAGATTAGAGTTGGGCACAAAACTTGTTCCACTGGTATCCTCATGGTGTCAAGCAAAGTGAGAAAGGAGTCTAGCACCTTAAGTGGTCACTCTGGCAAAATGATTGGAGAACATGTACAAGAGTCACACAATATGGGAAAGCATGATGATTGCTATCTATATCACTGAAGGAATAGATAAGAACACAGATCCATACAAGCATTTGAGAACATGCAAATGTTGAAGATTTTTGTGGATTTATTTTGTTTATTCATTTTGTATTCTGCAAAAGCTATTAATTATCTCAATTAATTGCTTTGTTGATTCTCTGGGATTTTCAAAGTAAACCATCATATTGTCTACAAATAGGGATAATTTTCTTTCCTCTTTGCCAACTTTTATGCTTTTAATTCTTTTCAATTGATTTATTATTATCATTAACTTTTCTAGAACTGTAGTAAATAGCAGTAGTTTTAAAAAAGCTATTTTGCTTTCTTCTTTTATTGATTAAAAAAAGCTTTTTGGTGTTTCACTACAAATAATACCAGCTTTGTATGTGTGTGTGTGTGTGTGTGTGTGTGTGTATAAATATACATGTATCTGTATATAGGTATATAAGGGGTATTACATAGTATGTTGTTTTGACTATGTAGATTATATATGTCTAGATGTGTCTCACAGGGAGATGAGAAAAGATATCTCTAGAATTTCCTTCTTTGATTTTTATCAGTAAGGAAGTAAAAGGTTAGGACCAGAAGCTGGTCAATCTGCTCTCTCATTGAGCTGGAATTAGAACTACTTGCTTCCTTAAACATTGTTCATCAAAGGGACATAATTTTGAGGGTCAGCTTGTACTCCCGATCACTATCTCTTAATGGGGAAAGAAAGAGAGCCCTGAATTATATATTTGAGGCTTGACTCCCTTTCCACAAAATTCTAGTTCCACAATGACTTCATGTGGAAAATAGCAAATAAACTCCTTTGTCTAAGTTTGATAGCATAACACAAATCAGAAAAACGTACAATTGTTAGTATATATACCAGGCAAAACAAAGTGAAAGAGCTTTCCCATTGGGACTGAGATAACTCAGCTCAACCAAGAATCTCAGATCTCCCCCAAGGGGAAATTCCCTGAAGTCTCATTGGAAATAGGATCATGATAGAGACTGTAGGCTGTGTCCCCCATCAGCCATATTGTTGTGAAGCAGGGCTACTCAAGCAGTAAGAGGCACTGCATCCTGAAGGGTTCAGAGGCACATACTTCAGACATAGATCCAGAGAGGTAGACAAGATAGGGAGGAAGAAGCTTTGAGGAATGGAGACCCTTGGTTGCAGAGAAAGGAGTGTCAGACTCTGGGAAGCCAGCAGAGAAACCTAATCCATAAAAATGCTGCTACCAAATAGAGTTGTGTGAGAACTCTGTGAAAAGAGAAAGGACTTTTGAGCCCTGAAGTCTCTGGAGTTGTGAGTTTCCATGTGCCTCACTATCACCATACTATGCAAGAGGATAAGAGAAATGCAATGGAGAAAAGGTATTGTGGAAAGGGTGGAAAAGAAGGCTTCTTACTGCAGAAGGGTGAAAAGAAAGGATTCTACTAAAGAAAAATAGGGTGAGGAGCACAGACAGATTTGGGAGTAAACCTGTGATTTCACTGACATAGAGAACTTTCTAGATGAAGAAACTCAATGCAAGTTGGCACTTTCTCTATCACGCCTAACCTTAGAGAGTTCTTTGGAACACTAAAAGATAGAGGGACTTGCTCAAGGTTACAAAATGTTCCAAGACTGAGACTTTCTGGTTTAGAGCTAGACATTGCTCACTGCACCACGCTGATGCTTCATAAGATTCAGGTATATATTAATGAAGAAGTTGGGGAAGATTTTTTGGTTTGGTTTTTAGGAGCAATGGGCACTTGAGATAATTGTCTTCTCTGAGAAAGGATTATATCTTTCAGAATTGTATATCACCTCGGAAGAGGGAATGCATGGGTCTCCAGGAGCATCTAGCTCCTGAAGAAAAAAGAAAGACAATAGAGCCAGAGACAGTATAACTTTGCCTTAGGAATAAAAACCAGTCATGATAAAGGCAAGGGATTGGATTGAATATTATGATTTGGGACAGAGAATGATTTCCACTATATGACACTGTTTCCATTTGACACAACTTTTTTCAAGATGTGATATTTCTAGTTCAGATAGGTGGCACTGAAGTGGATGGAGCACCAGTCCTGAAGTCAGGAGGACTAAGTTCAAATTCTTCCTCAGACACTTAACACTTCTTAGCTGTGATACCCTAGACAAGTCATTTTACTCCAGAATTGGATCTATAGATATAGTGGATTGTCATCCACTGAGTGGATTAATGATGTCAGCTTTCTATTGACATCACTTCCTGGTCCTGTGAATAAAAAACAGCTACTCCAGTGGCTCACTAGTGCTTAGTTGTCAGATAACCATGGATAACTCAGAGGCATGGGAGCTTTGCTAAACTAAATTAACTTGCAGTGTCCTCACTGAATATCCTCATCCTTCCCATGAATTGGGTTTTTTGAAATTTCTTGTTAAATTGTTAAATAACAAATAACAAATGTTAAATAACAAATTTATTATCATTTATTCCAATATTGAATTTAAATGATCTATTGAAGCTAAAATACTATACCATTGAATTAGTCCCAGTGCAGAACAACAGTGTAAGATTACAATGGAGTAATATCCAAAAGTAGAATATAAATTTAGTACTTCGGAAGCATCAATGTCTTTATGAAGTATATAGGGAATAAAGGGGGGACAAATAAGAATAGTAACGAGTTGTAAACCAGCCATCAGAAAAAAAAAATCAGAATAAACTGGTATTAAAGAGAAACAATCAAAAGGACAAGGCAAAGAAAACCTTCTTGTGAAAGGGTATAGATGAAATAATGTTACTTCAAATAAGGAATTGGAAGGACAGGGAAGATTTTGAATGATATTTATGCAGAAAAAGAGAAGGATCAAAGGAGAGGGAAATCATTAAACCCATCACAAGAAAGAAATTATTCATATGAGTAAATTCAAAACAATTATGATGGAAAGGTAAAGGACAGTGGGAGGAGAACCTATTGGAATAGTTAACATCATATTAGTGTCAGCAAAACTGATTATGAGGACAAAGTACTGGTTTAAAATAAAAGGAATGATCAAGATTGTACGATGATCAACTATGATAGACTTGGTTCTTCTAAGCAGTTCAGTGATCCAAGGCAATCCCAATAAACTTTGGATGGAAAATGCCATCCATATCCAAAGAGAGAATTATGGAAATTGAATGTAGATTAACACATAGTATTGTCACCTTTTTTCTTGTGGTTTTCCCATTTTGTTCTAAGTTTTCTCTCCCAACATGATTCACAAGGAAATAGGTTAAAAATTTTAATGAAATGCATATGTTTAACAAAAAATGTTTTTACACATAACTGGGGAAAATAAAAATAATTAATTTTTTTAAATAAAAGGAGTAAAATCAATATGAGACTCTAGCTCTCTCTTGGCTGCCTTCAATCTATGCTGAGTCAAACAGATTGCTTGGGACTTTGCTTTTTATCATCTGGCTTCTGGCAAATCACAGCATGGATTCTAGCTTCTTCACTTCTGGTACTTGCTATTTCAACCTTTCAAAGTTCACAAGGGTGTAAACATCTCCAATACCCCTTCACCTAAAATACAAGAGAAAAAATGCAAAGAGGTAAGGAACAGAGGCCAGTTACATGTGACATGGCTCACAAGTCAGTCCCAAATGGAGGAGGGCCTGAATCTCTTTTCCATCTGCTATACTGCAGCATGTCTCTCTCACTTGAACATAGACAAGCAGGATAGAGAAAAAGAAAGAGCCTGTCTTCCCAAATAGTCCTTTTTAAATGCACCTCAGTTACAGTTAAAAAAGTGTCTTTTTGTCACATAGTCAGAAGACTGGAACCAATTACAGAATGTCTGTATACTCCCACTCTATCTAGTATAATACTAGGTCATTGTACTCTGGTCTCTTTTAAAGATAATCTTGTTCAATTATGTCCAATTCTGTGACCCCATTTGGGGTTTTCTTGGCAAAGATACTGAAGGGATTTGACATTTTCTTCTCCACCTCATTTTACAGAGGAGAAAACTGAGGCAAACACAATGAAGTACCTTGCCCAGGGTCACAGAGCTAGTGAGTATCTGATGCCCCAATTTGAAATCAGTTCTTTTTTTTATAGCTTTTTATTTACAAGTTATATGCATAGGTAATTTTACAGCATTGACAATTGCCAAAACTTTTGTTCCAATTTTTCCCCTCCTTCCCCCCACCCCCTCCCCCAGATGGCAGGTTGACCAATAGATGTTAAATATATTAAAATATAAATTAGATACACAATAAGTATACATGACCAAACCGTTATTTTGCTGTACAAAAAGAATTGGACTTTGAAATGTTGTACAATTAGCCTGTGAAGGAAATAAAAAATGCAGGCAGACAAAAATAGAGGGATTGAGAATTCTATGTTATGGTTCTTAGTCATGTCCCAGAGTTCTTTCGCTGGGCGTAGCTGGTTCAGTTCATTACTGCTCTATTGGAACTGATTGGGTTCATCTTATTGTTGAAGATGGCCACATCCATCAGAATTGATCATCATATAGTATTGTTGTTGAAGTATATAATGATCTCCTGGTCCTGCTCACTGAAATCAGTTCTTGCTGACCACAGGCCCAACCCTCTACCCACTGAGCTACTTCGCTGCCCTTTTAAAGATATTACTCATTCCTTATTCTCTCTTGATGATTGCATCTTTTGTTTTATCTGTGAGATAGCTTTTTATTCAGGCCTTCTCTCTTGAACTTTGGTTTCTCATTCATTTGTGTTAGTTACTTGCCTCTGATTATCCTCCTCACTCTTAGTTCCCTTTTCCTTCCACTGCTAAATAGATCCCCAAGGCTAGGTGTGTTAAGTATCGCCCATCTTCACACATTGAAAGGTGTGTGTGTGGGGGTAACTTGACTCATGTAATCACTCAGAGAAAATTCTGGGGAGAAAGTACAGGCCCTATTAAGTGTCTAAAACTTTTTCTCTTGAGAATGAGCTCTCTTCTTCCTCTACTATGTGGTTCAATACTGCACTTGTTGCATCTTCCTTCACCCTACCTGTTCCAATCACTCTACTTTCACTTTAGGAGGCTGGGCAGAATCAGTATTTGCCATGTCAAATGGGGGTGAGGGTCCTGAGACGTGATTCGTCACTCATGGAGAACCAGGGAGGAATTCTTATAGTCTGACCCTGAGGCACGAGCCAACAAGGTTACTTGCTCTGCCTGTGCCTGACACTTGAATGTAGAGGGGGAATATTTTGGTACTTTGATGACATTTCATGTTTTTTAAACCAGTTTTCCTGTATCTTATGGGTTCAGCTTTGTTACTATCTAGTGTATTCCCTCTTCCTGAGATTTTTGCATGACTGAGGAAAGCAACTCACTTCTCCACCATCTTGGAGGTCACATGACCTTTCTTTGCTTTATTTTCAGTTAGTACATCTAGGAAAGCCTGGTCCAGCCTTTGATACAGGCAAATTAGGGCAGCCAAGGACTGTTAATTTAACTCATAGAATCAAATTGCCTGCCAAAAGGAGTGAGAGTTTTTACTAGAGATATCCCCAAGTACTTTAGTGAGAGGCCAGCAGCTGCAAAAGCTATAAAATTTTCTTGTTGACAACTCAGTGCTGCAAATGGAAACTATTAAGTATTCCTGAGTTATAATTGCTCTCATTCACTTCATCAGTGGCAAAAACGGTAATACCGACTCACATATCTGGGACACTTTCCTTACAACGAACCACTTTGCACATGAGTAATCTGAAGCTCAAAAAATGAAATGATTTGTCCAGTGTCACACAGCTAGGACCAGAGCCAGTTCTTGTCCACTGTTCTGAAAGACCTTTCCATTATTGCCACATTGCTTCTCACTACTCCCAGTTGCCACCCTCTATAATCCCCTTAATCTGACAAGACAGATTTTTTGGCAGCTGAGTTGAAAAGTGGAGTCCTGTACTAATACACACTTATTTAATTTCCCAAAGTCTGATATGATTACTCAAATATTGTTTGCCTGAGGCAACACTTTGTTAACTAGGTTGATTTAAGTGGCTTTTGCTTTCTTGTGTTCTCGGACAGCAAATGATGTAAGGGCACTGAATCATCCAGTAAGGGCGATGACTGTTCATAGGCTTCTGAGGTTTGCACAAGTAATGGGGAAAATGGAAGGCATGTCATACTGTGATATAAATAACCCGAGATCTGAAGAGTGAACAGGAAAAAAAAGAATATGAGATCTGAACAACAGAACCCTCTCTCCTGCCCCTCAACTATCTATCACTCATTCTCATGGACAGAAAGATCCCCATGGAGAAATTAGTAATGTATTTCCAGGACTAATATATTTCTAATAATTTCTCTGGAAATTTTGGTTCCAGTTTTAAATTTCTCCATCCTAAACTTTTTCCCCTTGTTTTTCAATTAGCCAGAGAGCAATATGGTATAGGGGAGAGAGAGACAAAAAGAGACAGAGACAGAGATAGAAAGAGAGAGACAGAGACAGAGAAAGAAGGGGAGGGAGAGAGATAGAAAGAGAGAGACAGAGATACAGAAATGAAGACACAGAGCGAGACACCCAGAGAGAACATATGTCAAAAGATCTGGTTTCAAATCCTAGTTTTTATTCTTTCTATATGATCCAGGTCAAGTCACTTTAACCTTGTCAACCTCAGAGTCCTCCATTGTAAACAGGTAAGAAACATCTATATTTCAGCTGCCCCCATCTCATTATTAGAAAAGGGTGAACCAGAAAGCAATAAATGGGAACCATTATTATTGATGTCTACAAGGGGAAGGGAAGAATAAGTAATGAATAGTTTGTTTCAAGTTTGTCAGGATATGCTTAATCAATCAGGTGCAAGTGTTTACTCTCCATCCCCCCTCCTTACAACTTCCCATTCCCCCGCCCCATTCATACCTTTTTAATAATAAAAAAAATAATTTAATGACAAAGGTTGAGCTAGGAAATGAAGAAAATCACTTTCCAGATAGCTTGTCATGGAGAAATTTAAGACAGCCAATTCCCAATGGTGAGAGAATTGAAGAAAGTGAATAAATTTGATTGGAGAATGATTGGTAATGAACTACACATGGAAACCACAGAAGGCACAAACTCCCCTCCCCCTCTCCAGGCTATCTCAGAATTAGTTTCAGAGATTTGAAACCAGTGATAGTAATTTCTAGTGCAGAGCTTTTGTTGAAAATATAAATACAGCTCTTGAATCTAGTTGTCTTGGATACAAAATTTCCAAGATTCTGGTTTCTCCTCAAGCCCCCTCCTATGAACAGATTATGGGCGTTTAGAATTTTCAAGTTGGAAGAGATCCTTAGAAATCAAATCCAAAAGGAGAGATGAGAACATGTATTTCCTTCTCTGATTTATAAAGATAATTAGGTGGGATTATAGATATAAAATATTGCATGAACTACCAGACTCAGTTGATGTGTTGGTTAGGTTTTTCTTTCTTTCTTCCTTCCTTCCTTCCTTCCTTCCTTCCTTCCTTCCTTCCTTCCTTCCTTCCTTCCTTCCTTTCTTTCTTTCTTCCTTCCTTCCTTCTTTCCTTCCTTTCTTCCTTCCTTCCTTCCTTCCTTCCTTCCTTCCTTCCTTCCTTCCTTCCTTCCTTCCTTCCTTCCTTCCTTCCTTCCTTCCTTCCTTCCTTCCTTCTTTCTTCTTTCCTTCCTTTCTTCCTTCCTTTCATTCTAAGTTTTTTTTAAAGCTCTTTATTTTCAAAACATATGCACGGGTATTTTTTCAACAATGACCCTTGCATAGCCTTGTGTTTCAGATTTTCCCCTCCCTCCCCCCACCCCTCCCCTAGATGGAAAGCAATCCAAAATATGTTATACATGTTAAAATATATGTTAAATTCAATATGTATCAACATATTTATACAATTCTCTGACTGCACAAGAAAAATCAGATCAAAAAGAAAAATGAATGAGTAAGAAAACAAAATGCAAGTGAACAACAAAAAGAGTGGCAATGTTATGTTATGATCCACATTCAGTTCCCACAGTCCTCTCTTTGGGTGTAGATGGCTCTCTTCATCACAAGATCATTGGAACTGGCATCAGTCATCTCATTGTTAGAGTCATGTTCATCAGGATTGATTGTTGTATACTATTGATGTTGCCATGTACAATGACCTCCTGGTTCTGCTAATTTCATTTAGCATCAGTTCAGGTAAGTCTTCCCAGGCCTCTTTAAAATCATCCTCATGATTGTTTCTTATAGAACAATAATATTCCATAACCTCCATATACCATAACATATTCAGCCATTCTCCAACTAATGGGCATCCATTCAGTTTTCAGTTTTTGCCACTACAAAAAAGGGCTGCCACAAACATTTTTGCATGTGTGAGTACCTTTCCTTCTCTTAAGAGCTCTTTGGGTTAGTGGCCCAATAGAAACACTGCTGGATCAAAGGGTATGTACAGTTTGATAACTTTTTGAGCATAGTTCCAAATTGCTCACCAGAGTAGCTGGATCCATATACAATTTCATCAATAATGTATCAGTGTCCAGTTTTCCTACATCTCCTTCAATATTCATCATTATCATTTCCTGTCATCTTAGCCAATCTGACAGGCATATAGTGGTATCTCAGAGTTGTCTTAATTTATATTTCTCTGATCAAGAGTGATTTAGAGCACCTTTTCATATGATTTGAAATGGTTTTAATTTCTTCATCTGAAAATTGTCTGTTCACATCCTTTGACCATTTATCAATTGAAGAATGGCTTGGATTCTTATAAATTTAAATCAATTCTCTATATATTTTAGAAATGAGTCCTTTATCAGAATCCTAAAAGGTAAAAATGTTTTCCCAATTTATTGCTTCCCTTATGATCTTGTCTGCATTAGTTTTGTTTGTACAGAAACTTTTTAACTTAATATAATCAAAATTATCTATCTGGTGTTCAGTTATGAGTTCCAGTTCTTCTTTGGACACACATTCCTTCCTTCTTCACAGATCTGAGAGGTAAAGTATTTTTTGTTATTCTAATTTGCTTATAGTATCCTCTTTATATCTTAATCATGAACCCATTTTAACTTTATCTTGGTATGTGGTGTTATGTGTGGGTCAATGTGTAGTTTCTTCCAGACTAGTTTCCAATTTTCCCAGCAGTTTTTGTCAAATAGTGAGTCCTTATCCCAAAAGCTGGGGTCTTTGGGTTTGTAAAACACTAGATTGTTATAATTATTGACTATTTTGTCCTGTGATCCTAACCTATTTTAATGATTGACTACTCTATTTTTTAGCCACTACCAAATGGTTGTGATGACCACTGATTTATAATGTAATTTTAGGTCTGGCACAGCTAGGCCACCTTCATTGGCATTTTTTCCATTAATTCCCTTGAAAGTCTTGATTTTTGTTCTTTGAGATGAACTTAATTATGATTTTTTTGTTGGTCTGTAGAATAATTTCTTGGGAGTTTAAGTATGGCACTAAATAAGTAGATTAATTTAGGTAGTATTTTCATTTTTATTATATTCACTCAGCCTACTGATGAGCACTTGATATTTTTCCAACTGATTAGATCTGACTTTATTTGTGAGGAAAATGTTTTGTAGTTGTGTTCGTATGGTCCCTGACTTTCCCTAGGCAGATAGATTCCCAAATATTTTATGCCATCAACAGTTATTTTGAATGGGATTTTTTTTATATCTCTTACTGCTGGATTTTGTTGGTAATACATAAAAATACTGATGATTTATGTGGATTTATTTTGTATCCTACAACTTTGTTAAAATTGTGGGCTGTTTCTAGCAGTTTTTTTAGTTGATTCTCTAGGTTTTTCTTAGAATACCATCATATCATCTGCAAAGAGTGATAATTTGGTTCCCTCATTATCTACTCTAATTCCTTTAATCTCTTTTTCTTCTCTTATTGCCAAAGCTAGCATTTCTAATACAATATTGATTAGTAATGGTGATAGTAGGTAAACTTGTTTCACCGCTGATTTTATTTAGAATGGTTCTAGTTTGTCCCCATTGCATATGATGCTTGCCAATTGTTTAAAACAGATGCTTCTGATCATTTTAAAGAAAAGAACATTTATTCCTATACTCTCTAGTATTTTTTAAAAGAAATGGGTTTTGGATTTTAGGCTTTTTCTGCATCTATTGAGATAATCATATGATTTCTGTTAGTTTGGTTATTGATACAGTCAATTATGCTAATAGTTTCCCTGATATTGAACCATCCCTGCATTCCTGGTATAAATCATACTAGGTCATAGTATATTATCATGGGGATGACCTTCTGTAATCTCTTTGCTAATATTTTATTTAAGATTTTTGCATCAATATTCATTAGGGAAATTGGTCTATAATTTTCTTTCTCTGTTTTCACCCTACCTGGTTTAGCTATCAGCACCATATATGTATCATACAAAGAATTTGGTAGGACTCCTTCTTTCCCTATTTTTTCAAATAGTTTATATGGTATTGGAATTAATTGTTCTTTAAATGTTTGGTAGAATTCACATGTAAATCAATCTGGCCCTAGAGATTTTTTCTTCAGGAGTTGATTAATAGCTTGTTCTATTTCTTTTTCTAAAATGGGACTATTTAAATAATTTATTTGCTCTTCTGTTAACTTGGGCAAACTACATTTTTGTAAATATTCCTCCATTTCATTTAGATTATCCAATTTACTGGCATATAGTTGGGCAAAATAACTCCTAATTATTGCACTAATTTCCTATTTGTTTGTGGAAAATTCTCCCTTTTTATTTTTGAGACTAATAATTTGATTTTCCTCTTTGCTTTTTTAAATCAAATTAACTAAAGGTTTAATCTATTTTGTTGGTTTTTTCATAAAGCATATAAATTTATTAATTTAATAGTTTTCATATTTTCAATTTTATTAATCTCCCCTTTTATTTTCAGAACTTCAAATCTGGTATTTAATTGAGGATTTTTAATTTGTTCTTTTTCTAGCTTTTTTAGTGGTAAGTCCAATTCATTGATCTCTTTTTCTATTTTATGCAAGTAAACATCTATAGATATTAAATTTCCCCTAATAACTGCTTTGGCTGAATCGCACAAATTTTGGTATGTTGTCTTATTATTGTCATTCTCTTGGTTGTTGTTGATTGTGTCTATCATTTGTCATTTCACCCATTCATTTTTTAGGGTTAGATTATTTAATTTCCAATTAATTTTTGGTCTATTTTCTTTCGGCCTTATATTGCATGTGATTTTTATTGCATTATGATCTGGAAAAAATTTATTTACTATTTCTGCCTTTCTGCATTTGATTTTGAGGTTTTTGTACCCTAACACATGGTCATTTTTTTTATACGTTCCATGAACCGCTGAGAAAAAAGTAAACTCCTTTCTCTCTCTGTTCAATTTTCTCCAAAGATCTGTCATACTTAACTTTTCTAACATTCTGTTTGCCTCCTTAACTTCTTTCTTATTTATTTTGTGTGTGTGGTTCAATTTATCTAGTTCTGAGAGATCAAGGTTGAGATTCCCCACTAGTATAGTTTTGCTGTCTGTTTCTTCTTGCAACTTTCTTAACTTCTCCTCTAGAAATTTGGATTCTATACCACTTGGTGCATATATGTTTAGTATTGATATTGCTTCATTATCTAGGGTACCCTTTAGTAAAGTATAGTTTTCTTCCTTATCTCTTTTAATTAGATCTATCTTTGCTTTTACTTGATTTGTGATCAGGATTGCTACCCCTGCTTTTTTCTCACCTAAAGCATAATAGATTCTGCTCCAGCCCTTTACTTTCACTCTATATGCATCACTCTGCTTTAAATGTGTTTCTTGTAAACACCATATTGTAAGATTCTAGCTTTTAATCCAGTCTGCTATCCACTTCTGTTTTATGGGAGAGTTCATCCCATTCACACTCACAATTAAAATAACTAATTCTGTATTTCCTGCCATCTTATTTATTCCAAGTTATTCTTTTCTCTTTCCTTTCCCCCTTCTTTCCTCCCCAGTATTTTGCTTTTGATGACCACCTCCCTCAAACAGCCCTCCCACTTTAGAGCCCTTTGCCCTTTATTACACCTTTTACCTAATACTTCTGTTTTCCCTTCTATTTGTCTTTCCTTTTCTTTTCCCCTTTCCCCTTCCACTTCCCTATAAGGTGAGACAAGTATCTCTGTGAAACCAAATATGTCTGATATTCTCTCTTTGAGTCAAATTTGATGAGAGTAATATTCACACAATGTTCATCCCCCTCTCTTCTTTCCCTCAATTATAATAGGTTTTCTTTGCCTCTTTGTGACATGTAATTTCTCTTATTGTACCTACTATTTCCTCTTTTTTCAGTACAATCCCCTTTCCACCTCTAGTTTCTTTTCCATATTATCATAATCAAATCACATTATACCCACACTCTCCAAGTATAACCATAACAGAGATATAGTTCTCAAGAGTTCTTTCCTTTTTACCTTTTTATGCTTCTCTTGACTTCTGTGTTTGGAGATCAAATTTTTAGTTTAAATCTGGTCTTTTCATTTGAAATAGGTGAAACTCACCCATATTGTTGAATGTTCATCTTCTTCCCTGAAAGATAATCCTCATTTTAGCTGGATGGCTTTTTCTTGGCTATAATCCAAGTTCTTTAGCTTTTTGGAATATCAGATTCCAGGCCCTTCAATCCTTTAAGTTGGAAGCTGCTAGGTTCTGGGTCATCCTAATTGTGGCTCCTTGGTATTTAAATTGTTTCTTTCTGGCTGCTTGCAATATCTTTTCCTTGATGCAATAGTTCTGAAATTTAACTACCATATTCCTTGGGGTTTTAATTTTGTTATGTCTTTCAGGAGGTGATCACTGAGTTCTTTCAATGGCTATTTTACCTTCTGATTCTGAGACATCAGGACAGTTTTATCATTTCCTGTAAGATAAATCTAGGTTCTTTTTTTCATCGTGGCTTTCAGGAAGTCCAATAATCCTTAGGTTGTCTCTGCTAGATCTATTTTCCAGGTCAGTTGTTTTTCCTAGGAGTTATTTCATATTTTCTTCTATTTTTTTCATTTTATTTGTTTTTCTTTGACTGATTCTTGAAGTCTTATTGAGTCATTCACTTCCATTTGTTCAATTCTAATTTTTATTGTATTATTTTCTTCAGTTACCTTTTTCTATGTTTTGCCTATAAGAGATGGCTCCATACGTAGAGGAGAATCGAGGTATACATTCAGAAATGAAAGTGATTTAATCTAAGAAATATGCATAAAAATTAAAAAGGAAAAGAAAAGAAATACACAAAAATAGACCATGGCATCATAAGATGATGAAAAACCTTAAAATATATTGCATGATGATGAAAGGAACAGGTGGGAATACCCCAAAAATGAAATGATTTATCCAAGCTCATATAAGTAGCAAATGTCAGTAATTTAGTTAATCTACAAACATTTGTTATGTGATATGTGCTGTGCTAAGCTCTAGGGATTTGAAGAAAGGTGAAAGGCAATGTCTGCCCCTGTCTAGTGAAGCAGACAATAGGCAAATAAAAATATTACAAAGCAAACCAATAGAATAAATTGAGGATAATGACCAGAGGCAAGGCATTGGAACAGGGTTTGGGGAAAGCTTTTTGTAGGAGTTGGAATTTAGTCAGGATTAAAGGAAGTTAGGGAGGTTAGGGAGAGGAGGAGGGAGAGAAAGAAAGAAAGAAAGAAAGAAAGAAAGAAAGAAAGAAAGAAAGAAAGAAAGAAAGAAAAAGAAAGAAAGAAAGATTTACCACCACATCAACTGAGTCTGGTAGTTTATATTTTATACCCATAATCCGACATGGAGACAGTATGAAGCTGAGAGAGGAGGGTATTGTTCAAGTAATAGCCAGGAGGCAGTGTCACTGGATCAAAGAGTAGGTAGCAGTTTATAAAGTAAGGAGCTGGATTATGAAGGCCTTTGAATACCAATCAGAGTATTTTGTATTTGTTCCTGGAGCAATAGAGACCCACTGGAGTTTACTGAGTAGGGGATGATATGATCAGACCTGTGCTTCAGGAAAATAACTTTAGTGGCTGAGTGGAAGAATGGACTGGAGTGGGAAGAGACTGAAACAGCAGGCAGACACCACCCCAGCAGGTTATTGCAATAGTCCAGGTGTGAGGTGATGAGGGCCCTTCCAAGGTGGGGGCAGTGTCAGAGAGCAGGAAACTGTAAAGGTGATAATGCCAGATATCAGAAACATAACCATTCAGTAGGACCTTCCAGTATTTGTTCTGTTACTGGGAGAACCTGTGTATATCTTAATTACCAAATCTAAAGCCCTTTAACTTTAACCTTCAATATTAATATTTTATCCATCATTTTTTTTAGGGAAACTACATGTTACAATGGATAGCATATTAAGCCTAAAGTCAAAAAGATTCATCTTCCTGAATTCAAATCTGACCTCAGACATTTACTAGCTATGTGATCCTGGGCAAGTCACTTTACCTTGTCTGCCTCGGTTTCCTCATTTGCAAAATAAGCTTGAGAAGGAAATGTCAAATTACTTCAGGATCTTTGCCGAGAAAACCCTAAATGGAGCCATGAAAAGATGGGCATAACTCAACAAAAGACAACCATTTTTTGAATGTGTTTCTTAAGTCTAGGTTTTAAAAAGCTATTATCAGCTGGCTCTAGCACAACCCTGTTTTGAGTTTTATGAGATTAAAACTGTTTTCATGATAATACTAAAACTTTAAATTTTCTACTTTGGAGAATATTAATAGATAATTTTAAATCTCCAATAAATAAGAGGTCTATTATTCTCTCTTCATTGTTATTTCTTCTCATCATTTCATCTTTACTATTATTTTATCAAGATCTATTAAATATTCCACTAACAATTTAACTAGTATAGCATTAAAAGTGTAAATTAACATCTTAAGTTTGATATTTTTATTACATTGGTGCAGCCTGGCCATGAACATTGAATATTCTTCTGTCTACTTAAATCCTTATCTATTTATTTAACACTTCATAACTGAATCTCTTCCAGTCTTTTGTGTGCTTTGGGAGGGGGACAACATTTTATTTCCAGATGCTTTTTAATGCATCTTGTGATTATTTGAAATGAGATTTCCTTTTCTAGTATGGCTTCTTGTGTTTTGTTTCCAATTTATACATTTCTCCTCTTAAGTTTTGAAATCTACTATTTTATGCTTGTTTTAGGCTTTTTAATTTTTAAAAAATGCAAATTCAGTTCATTAACCTTTTCATTTTCTATTTAGTCAATAAATATTTGCAGACTTATGATTTTTCCCTTGCAAATTGCTTTAGCTGCTTCCCAGAAATTTTAGTATGTTGTTTCATCATTAAAAATTTCTTTTACATAGTTATTAATTATTCTATGATTTGTTTTTTTATCTACATTCTTTGACCTATTTAGGATTTCCTCGTTAAATCTCCATTTGTTATTAGATTTTTTTCTCCTCATTCTCTAGTTTATGACCCCTCTAATTATCTAGTATCTCCCTATTCTTTGTATTCCTTATGGGATCAAAACTTTCAAGGTCTTCATTCTAGGTTCTCCCCTCTAAGCAGTTTCTGCCACTGCCTTATAGAACTTGTCCCATGAGTTTTCTTCTACTGTTGTGCTTCACTCAGAGAACAAAGCCAATTTAGGCAGGTTACAAAGTGGACAAATAACTCCCTTTTCCCATATTCCTTATTATGTAACCCACCCTTGATTTATACCCTCTTCCTAGTTACCTTCTTTTCTCTTTTTGCCTCAAAATCTTTTCCCTGGCTCTATGAACTTCAAACCCATTATGTGCCAGTTGCCAGGAATTCCAACTTCTTTCTCCAAAAGTAGGATATCTGGTCTTTTCAAGTATTAAACATTTCAGAATACATCCAGCACAAAGTCCCCATTTCCCTTTACAGAACATCTATCTGTCTTCATATATAGAAGCATTTATCAGTGGAACTCTCACTACATAAGCAAGATCATCCTTCCTATCTTTTCAGTTCTTCTCTTCTTCTCACTCTCTGCAAGTTCTTCTCTTCCTGAGACCAAAGGGGTTATCTTCCCTTCATTGCTGGCCCTCCGTTTGATCCTTAAACATCACATATTTCCCTCTATCCCCTTTCTTACCTCCTGCTATCTAATGTACCCTTCTATTCTATAACGTAGTCCTATATGAAAACTGATTCATTTGTAGACATGGTCACCAGATGCTGTCCATAATGCTCCAGGCCTGCCTCTTCACTGTTAGCCTCACCTGACTTCCAACTGTCAGTCTTATCTCTTTGTGTCTCTTTGTGGTCTTTTTGTCACTTTGTTGTAGTTGCTGTCAGTAGCTGATGCATTTATGTTTTGTGGTGTTCTAGAAATAAATAAATAATCCCTAGGTTCCTTTTTAAAGAATGTTTCAAAAACCTCTTTAGTATTTTCATTTATGGTTATACTCACATTTGTAGGATAGATCACCCTGGGCTGCATCTTGAACTTCATTGCACTTCAGAACATGCTATTGTACTTCCTCCTTCATTTTCTGATGGGTGCCAAATAATCTTGTGTTATTATAATTTTTCCCTTTGTATTTGAAGGTCTTTCTCCTGATGGCTTACAGAATTTGTTATTTTTTTTTTATTGAATTATTAAATTTAACTACCATGTCTTGGAGTTGGCAGTCTTCCTTTGTGGAGGAGATCTATGCATTTTCTTAATTGGTATTTTATTTTCTATGTCCGGAAGTTCTAGGCAGTTCTTTTCTATAATTTCCTGCATTATAGTGTTAAGACTTTTTGTCCTGTCATATTCTTCTGAAGATCTATAATGCTTGGGTTGGGTCTACACATCCTGTCTTCAAGATCAGTACATTTTGCTTGCATAGTGAGCATGTTTTCTTTAAATGTTACTGTCTTTTGCTTTTTTTTCTTCTAGATTGTCCTTCAATTCTGTGTATTTGCATTTCCCACCTATTATTCTCTCTTCTTTTTCTTTGGTGGCATTTGTCCTCATAGATTCCAGATTTTCTACTCTGCCCATTTTTGCTGTGCAGACCATCAATTCTGCTTTCATAATTTCCATTTTTTTTAAATCACTCAGGAACAGTGTGTTATAATTCCATGTTTTCCTCAAATTCCACAGGGTCCTTTCTCTCATAGTGTTGGATCACTTTCCTTCATTTTATTACATTTATTCATAAATACCTGACCTTGTATACCAAATCTAAAGGCCATATTTTCTTCTCCTCTTCATATTTTCCCTGTTGATTTATTTGCTTATGTTCAAGATTTGAATTTTCTTCTTCCTGAAATCTTTGGTACCTGCATTCTTGTTTCCTCTTTATTTTCCTTTACTATTCATTTACTGACTCCTCACCAATAGTGTTCTTCTTTGGGATTGTGTCTCAAAACCTCTTAACATCCTCATGTGTTCAGCAATTGATGTTTCACCAGCCTATATTATCTCTGCTCCAAAGCAGAGGGGGAGAGACCCATCTTTGATGAGAAGACTCATCTCTCTATCTATTATCTACATATGTCTATTACCAATCTATCATCTCTCTATCTAAATATCTGTTTGTCTGTCTATCTGTTGGATGCTGAACTTTTCCCCTTAGGCTTAGTGAAATGCTGTACATCCCCCCCTGACCCCCATGCACACATGGTGACATATTCCAGTGTCTTTTCCCATTCCTTCTTTTCCTCAGTTCTCTGACCTAGCACTGGCCATTCAGAATGATTTTCACGCTGGTGCTATGGAATTGGTTTCTGTAGTTAGGGTCCCTGAAGTACAGTGTGATGGTGAGTTCTATTTCAAACCCACACATATGTCTGGTCTCTTTCCCTTGGTTTCTGACTCTTCTGCAAAGAGAATCTTTTGCACCACAGAATACTGCCTGCTGAAGTACTGTTTCTGTGGCCTCAGAGAGTTTCTGCCCTCGAAGAGCTGCCACAGCACTGGCACTGAATGTCTGTCATGACCCAGGCAAACTTTCCCAGTCTGGAACTGGCATCTCCACACCACTGGAATGAGGTGGGGGGTGAGGAGGGTATGAGCTTGGGTTTGGTTATGAGCTCATGTATCACATCTTTGGGTCAGCTAGGGCAGCCTTACTGCCAATGGTACGGAGGTAGAAAGAAGTGCTGAGTGAACTCAGGGTAGGCATCATTTTGTAAGTTGATTTGGTTTTTTAAAAACCTTCTTTTGGATTCTGAGTGTCCTAAATCCTGGAGACCGTTGAAGTTGCTTCATCTTTGGTGCATAATTTATTTTATAGAGATTGGTGAGGTTGAGGGAAGCAGAGAAAATATCTAGTCTCTCTTCTTGATCACGTGACCTAGAAAACCGTAGGCCTTTTGTACTCAAAATATTTTCTAACTAATCTTCCCCTAACCTGATGTAGCTGTTATTTAGAACCTCAGTGTGTTGTAGCCGAGCAGCACTAAATTTGAGGTCAGAGGGATTAGGGTTAAATCCTGGTTCTGTTCCTAGTAAGTAGTAGATTTTGTATGATCTTAAACTCATCTCTACCTGTTCCTTTGCCTCAGATTTCTCCTCTATTACTTGAGGTAATTGAATTAGATAATTTCTAGGCTCTCTTATTTGTCCAAAGTTGATGAGCCTATTTTCCTCACTTAAATGTTGTATTATTAAATTGAATCCATTATCCATTATTTTAGTCTGTTGAGACCTTTGCAAACATTGACTTTTGGGGATATTGCTTACAAAGTGTACCAATGAGAAGATGCCTACGTTCTCGTGTCTATCATCCTAAGTAAACCTGCAAACTTCAGAGATGGCTTGGGTCTCTTTAAAGAGCCTGAAGTGATTTAAAGTCAGGCATGCTGAATGAGATAGAAGATTCATCCTGCTTGAGGTTAAAAAAAAAAAAGAGAGAGAGATGAGCCAAAGAAGCTATGAATCTGGTTTATTTGCGTGGCTCATAATCTACTTCTGAGAGTTCTTCTCAAGAAATAAATAGGTGCTGTCTACAAGGGGAGCCAATGGCTTGCTGATACTTCAATACAGGAGTCCGATGCTCTATCCATTGTGCTCCCTACCTGGTCTCAACATGTCTATTGTGATGACCAGTCTTTCAACTGGAGACTGAGCTTCGATTCTGCAGCTGTATTAAAGGAGCAGCCTTCCCACCCCATCCCCAAGAGTCTCTCTGACAAAGTTTCTTTGGAGACTTTCAGGAGAGGAGGATTAATTCAGGTTTTCAGCAGACAAGTGGAAAGGACTGCCTGCTTTCTTTCACCCAACCAATTTGTGTCTTACTTTCTTCTAATTCTACTCTTTCCTGATATTAGGAAAGTAAGTATCATGAGATAGGAGTACACAAGTAGTGAGTGAGCCTGAGGGAGTCATCAGAGGTTCCTGCAGCAGCAGCAGCTTGGTTCAGTAAGAGCCAGAGCTGCAGCTAAGTGACCTACTTGGCTAAGCTTGGCAATAGATTGGACCAAGAGCTGAAATACTGAGCCCTGTTGGAAGCTAGAGTGGCTGAGTAAGGGGACAACTCATCCATTATTGGTATTATAACCAGAATGAACTTGATGAGAAAGAAAATGAAAGAAGAAATGGATTGCCAGGGATATACCCTTTGCCCTCCATGTGTTTTATATCTCTGTGCCTGAAGATCTTTGCACTTCCAGATTGAGTCCAATCTCCCCAGGGACCTGCCCCCACCCCTCAATTTGGGAGGTGGGGTTGATTGATTTGGAGGAGAACAAAGATTAGGGGAATTTAATGAGCAACAGTATAGGAAAGCACAGCTCTATAATTTTGAGGGGAACAGTTGTGTTCTCTCTAGAAACCAAAGTTGGCAGGTTGTAAGCTGGGTGAGTGGCCCTGACAGGAGATGTTACCCTTGCAATAAATGTTCACCCTCCCCAGGGGATAACTTTGAAGGATAACCCATATCACATGCATAAATTCTAATCTGTTTATTTTTCATTTAAGTTTTTTATCATACTTTAGTTACATCTTGTATATTCTTACAGAAATAAAATTCCCAAGTTATTTGCAAATGGCAAATGTGTATTTTACTTGAATATGCCACATGTCCAACAATCAGAAACCTTTAAATGGCTAAGTCGGTTCCATTAAGCTTCAAACAGATTCTAGGGGCCCAATGCAATGAGACTCTGGAAGTTAAACCTGAACAGACCATTCCCAACTAAAGTAAAAAATAATTTTTGAACTACCCTGTGTCAATCACTGAGGATACAAAACGGAAATAAACTGAAATAAAACAGGATCTCTGTGTCCAAGGGAACAAGAGTGGGAGGTAGAAAGTGTATAGTATTATTTGTGCTACAATGCTGAATAAGATAGTCTCATCATAGATCTCAATTTGGAAGGGACCCTAAGGTCATTTGAGAAGTAGGATGGCAAATTGGAGACTTTTGAAAAGAATAAAATCAATGACGCCAACTAGCCGACTCCTTGTCATAAGCATAAAGAACTAGAACTTATTTTAAATTGTATTTTAGCTATCAGGCAACCATGCTACCAATGTAAAAACAGAGCATTTAGTTAGTACTCAACTCAATCAATTAACAAGCATTTGTTAAGCACCTATTATATGCCAAGTATTATGAGGGGCATCAGGGATACCAAGAGAAGGAAAGGCTTTTAGAGTTCTAACCATCCTCACTTTATAGATGAGAAGGATGAAATGGAGGAAATGGATTTAACTTGCCCAGAGACAAATTCGTGACAATTAGGGGCAGAGCTGTGATTCAAATTTGGAAAGTCCTCCAGGTCCAATGCCTTTACTTTTTCTACTTCACCAGGGCTGCAGGTTTAGACTTGCATCTTGTACTTTTCAATTTCCATTTGAACTTTCTGTCAAACCACATACTCCTTACTTTAAATACAGAGGAAATAGTTGGCATCAACTTTCATGTATGTAATGCTGCCTAGGATGTTTCTGAAACGTAAGGCATTTAGAACCAATTAGAAATGGATTGGAGCAAGTTTTGCACATTTTCATTCATTATGAATCTGCCGCTTGAGAGTCAGACTGTTTCAAATTGGGAATACTGGATTAAGACAAATTAAATCATATTTGTTTACCAATAACTCAATTTCTTTATCACACCCACACAATTTGCATTAACAAGCACAGGTACATTCATCTTTGAAATGTACGTCCTAGAGGATTTAAAAGTTACAACATCCTGATTTTTACCATAGAAAAAGAATTTAATTTCCAGAATTTAAACTTGCTACCCTACATCTTTTTAAAGTTTTAAATCATAGACCAGTGGGGAAATGAGGCATAGCAAACTCTGCCTAATTGTGATGCTGTTCTAAGTGGCAGTGCAGAGAGTTATGGGAATTTCCGTTTGGTCGGAGGCCCGGGTCCAACATGAAAGAATTCACGAACCCAAATTATTAGTGGCAAAAAAGGAAGTTTTATTGGTACTGAGAAGTCAGCTTTTCTAGGAAGACTGACTTCCTCAGTGGCAAAGTCCCATTAGGGAAATGGAGGTCCTAGCAGAGAAATCTTGTTAGGGAAATAAATGGAAATCCTAGCGGAGAAATTCTGGCAGAGAAATAGAGGTTAGCACTGAGAAAAGAACATCTCTTCACAGCGGGCAGAAGTCCTAGTAGGCAGTGTGCCAAAAGGCAAAGCATACTACTTTGCACTGCTGCAAAAATATGGAGTGTAGAATTGTCCTTTATTGAAATCTGAGACTAAAACTGCCAGTTGAAAAGAAAGCCAATGCCCCCAGGCCTTGGAGTTTCAAACCACTCAATATCAGACCCAGATCTCCCAATTGAATGAAAATACCTTTGAAGGCTTCCTGAATGGGGATCCGGTTATCCAAAAGATCAAGGGGGGTTGTGTGTGATTTGCCTTAGAAAAGCCCAGTCTGGGAAATATGCCTTCTTCTAGATTCTCTAGAGTCTGGGAGGCCAGGAATCAAAGGGGACACAATTTCAGAGTGATTATTTTACATATTAAAGGGGCACAGTTTCACCCCATCAATTGATTATTTCAATCAGAAGGGCTCCAGCTCTTCATAGTGTCCATTTCGGACTTTCAACCACAAGGTACATATATTTTAGGGCCATTTGTCAAAAATGACCATTTAGCTAAGAAAGGATTTGCACTGTCTCTAAGGAGACTTCATTATGTTTAAGAAGGAAATTGGATTTTTTCTCTGCCATGATTAAAGCCCTTTTTAAATACATCTCCTGATTTTATATAGTGATTGCCTTCTTTTCTCTGCCTACAATACTAAACTGATTATGGAAAATGATCGAATTTGAGTTAAATGGGTAGCTAGTTATCTACTTTAACTCTCTTCAACTTTCTTTTCTTTTGTGATTAAAAATTAGTAGTCTTTCTAATCACATCTCTCCCTAGCTTCTTGGACATTACAATTTCATGAGATCTCAGCTCCCTTTACTTTCCCCACCTTTTGCTGAGAATACAAGATCCAGTCCCTACAGTTCCCTGTTGGTTTGGCAAGAGAAGTACTAAGGAAAAGTATGGCCCATAGCTCACCTTCTCTTCCACCTCTTTGACTTACTTCTCTGTGTCTCAGTCTTGTGACCTCCTAATAGTCATCAACAAGCAGAGACATTTCGATATACCAAAGACAAAAAAGGGACTGTCTGTGAAACCATGAGCAGTTTTAAATGTATATTGATTTTAACAATTGCCCTATTTGTGTATCCCTTCCAAACTATTTTGTTTGTTATATACCCCTTTATCTTTCCAATCATGGAAACTGAGGCCAGGAGGAGAGGGATGCCTCCAAGGACATGACATTGATTGGTGTTAGTTAGAGAACCAGAACTCAGGACATCAGAGTTTAAATCAAAGGGCTTAGACCAGGTGGTCTCTAAGGCTATTCTGGCTCTAACAATCCTATATAAGGGACCCACACATTGAGGGGAATTGCTGATATACTAGAATTCACAGACATAGCCATTGTCTTTGGTCTCTCTGTCCTTATCCAGTTGAACCTCAGTGCCATGGGAGCTTTTATGGAAAAAAAAGTAACTTGGGGTCTGGGGAGAAGATAGTTCAAAAAGGGAATAAGGGAAGTAATTGTGAAAAGCAAACACAATTTAGAGAAGATTGGGTGGACCAGTAACTCTGCTTTTTAATCTTGGAAGGAACTTCCTTTTACCAAGAAGGCACATGGCTAGAAAAGAGGGCACAAAGAAGAAAATCAAAGAGATGGAAGAGAAGGTGGAATATGGGTCATACTTTTCTTTAGTGCTTCTCTTGCCAAACCCACAAGGTGTGCTGTATCCTTGGCAAAAGGTGGGGAAAGTAAAGGGGATGGTGACCTCATGAAATATTAGTGTCTGAGAAGGTAGGGAGAGATGTGATCAGTAGGTTGGCACCAGTGGTCTGTACTGGAGAACAGACTAGAGTTGGAAAGATGACTTGAATCCAATCCACTGCATGTCTCCTGCATGCTTCTCTGGAATATTGCTTAGAGAAAACAACAACAACAACAACAACAACAACAACAACAACAACAACAACCCTGCTTCTCTTTCTCACACTACTACTTCATTTCCTTTTCCCTCTACTGTGTAGCCCAGTGCCTTTCCCAGTAAGCTCTTTATCAATGCTTGTTGACTTGATTTGTTGACCCCTGGTGAGAGTAAGAATGGTGGAGAATAGGAGGTTCAACCCTTTGACTATAGCCATCAGATTGCTCCTTTAAATGCTTCTTTCATTTTTATGTTACTTGAAATTGCAATTAAAATTCTATGGTCGTTTGCTATGATTTGTGTCTAGAAGTATACAGGATGGGACAGAGAGAAGAGGGAGGAAATCCAAAAAGGAGCAGAGATTTTCATCAGCTCAGACCGAACTGAACCAATTAGTGAAAGAATTTATGCAATTCCAATAAGCTCTGAGATCTCTGTACCCCGGACTGTTTTGGAGCCAGAGCAAAATTGAATAAATAAATGAACCAATAGCTGTGAGAAGCGGGGGTTGGTGTGATTGTTTAGGTAATCATGCAGCATCAAGTTACCCAGCATCCCCATCTGGCAATCTGCGTATACAAATGCCTTTTGGGAGAGTTAGGGACTGTTGCTCATACATCCATGTAAATTAATTCTACCAGATTGCTGAGACCCATTGTACTGAGGGATTCACAAACTCTCAGTTTATCTGAGGTCATTTAGTCCAATGTGAACTGAAACAGAAAATCCCTCCACAACATCCCTTCCATTTGAAGACTCTTCAGTGAAGCACAAATCATCCATAGAAAGTATTTTGCAAGATTTAAAGTGCCATATAAATGTTAGCCATCATCATATTGATTATTAATTATTAAAATAGCTGGAATCTTTAGAAAGATTTTAGCTCAAATAAACCACTGTACAACTGTTGTCATAGTCCAACTTTCTATTGTTCAGTAGAATGAGTCTACTCTTTGTTTTCCATGACCAGCTACTCCATTTCCACTAAGGTTTCTCTTCTCCTGGCTAAACATGCCCAGTTAAAACCTTCAGTTGATCTTGTGTCATGTTTTTCAGTTCAATCACTATTTTTGTCTCCCTATACTGAACAAACTTCAATCTATTGATGTTTGTCCAAACTCATGTTGTGTCTATAACTGAACACAGTGTGCCAAATATGGCCTGACTTGGTGCAAAAGATCATCATGCTATCATCTCCCAAGTTCTTTACCTCAGAGCAGCTGAGGCCTGATCACAGGGGTATATGGTCAGAGAATAAGGGGACAGTCTGCCCCTCATCCTTAACAACTGAACTCTCTTCTATTCCTCCTTTCTGAATCATTCCCATGATGTGAAAGTTTCCAAGAACTTTCCTTTGGAGCTGGGTTTTGACCTTCATTAATTAGAGCTGTGGCACTGTTGTCATTGGGAAAATTTCTCCCCCAGATGTTTCCCCCATTGCCCATGGCTTTCCACTCTTGAAGAGCAGGCTCTATGCTTGAGAGACAGTGACTGGCAAGAAGGATTTCTCTCTTTTCCTTTTGGGCGGGGCAGAGCTTTGTCACACAGGGTAAGCAGGTGTAGATGGATTGAGATCATTATCTTTCTCTTAATATTCACAACTCTTCCAACCTTTCCTATTACTATCAAGGGCAGCAGCCCCAATCCTTCTAGGTTCTGATAATCTTGGTGTCACTTTTGACTTCTTTCATTGAACACAGAGACTACAGGCTCTCCTTGGCCAGGACAGCACACCCAAAGGTATGCTGGAATCAGCTCATACTGCCTCTCAGGGGATGATTGTTAAATTGTCAGTGTAAGCATTTATATCTGAGAAATGGGAAAATTACATATCAGGGCTTGAATTAGTGCTTTATTGATTGTCTAAAATTATGACAGTGAAAAAATGATTACAAGACAGATTGAATAGTATTCCTTGCATATATTTTTTTCTGGAGAGCCAGATATTAAACATCTTAAGACATAGAAAAATCTGCAGAGCCAACATAGCCCTGAAACTTTTAATACATACACATCTAATCTGTTGCTTAATTTTATTAGTTTTACCTCTACATGTCTCCCATCCAATCCTCTTCTCTTCACTCACACAGCTATCACCCCAGTTCATCACCTCTTTTCTGGACTGTTTCCTAAGTGCCCCAGATCTCTTTCCTACTCCTGTCCATTCTCCATATCTGATGACATCACTTTCCTACTTAATAAACTCCAGTGACTCCCTATTGGACTAAAGTATCAAATATTATTGAATGTTTATATTATTCTTTTTCATGTTTATTTGCTGTAAATTGTGTTAAGTGTTATTAAAATATTAGTAGATTGATTAATTTATACACACTCAATTTATTTTTTATTCTCAACCTCAGTTTCTTCATCTACAAAGTGGAAATAATAGTTCCAGTTGTACTTTCCTCTCAAGGTTGTTGAGATTGTACAAAGTGTATTTGAAAATGTGCTCTAAAAATGCTGTCTGTAGTTATATTTTAGATAAGCACTACAGATAGTCTATGGATTGAAGCCAGAAATTGCATTTAGGAAATTCTTCTTCTTCTTCTCCTTCTCCTCCTCCTCCTCCTCCTCCTCCTCCTCTTCCTCCTCTTCCTTTCTCCCCATTCTCTTCCTCCTCTTCTTTATTATCCCCCCTCTTCCTCCTCCTCCTTTTTCTTCTTTTTCTTCATGATTGCAAATTTTAGATCAGCAAGGATAATAGAAAGACGGGTGAAAGTAGGTCAACACAATTAAATTATTCATGAGATATAATCATCAATAACCCTAATAAACATTGATGAAGAAACATTTTTTAGTCAACAAGGGGGAAGAGGATCATATTTTCCCCACAAACAAAAGAAAATTATACCTCAGGGCAAACATAAAGCATTGAAAATTAATAAAACTTGGGGCAGAACAGAGGTCCTCCTGGAACAACCTGAGAAGACCAGGAAAAACAAACCCAGGACAAGGTTTAACCAGTATAAAATGTAAATGCCTCTAAGCTAGCTCCCCTGAAACAGCAAGCAGGAAGCCTCAAATTGAACTACCAGAACTTTTACATCCCCAATAGCATGGGGAGTGGGTAGGGGGAAGACTGAGGGAACCTCGGCTGATTAGGAACACCAGGCCCAGCTCTACTGCAGAGACACTGCCCTGGGTAAGAAGGAAACCAGCAAGTTGGGAGTGTAGAAGCAGTAGGGCATCGTTCTCATTTAAAAAAGGAAAGAAAGAACCCAACTATAGAAACTTACTATAGGAATAGGGAAGATCAGGGTTCATCTTAAGAGGAGGAAACTGAAACAAAAAAAGCTTCTTCTACCCCAAAGAGTAATGTTAAAATAGCTCCCTGTCCAGAGAGAATTTGTAGAACTCAAAAAAGAATTTCAAAATCAAATGAGAGATCAAAGAAAAACTAAAAAATCATAAGAACCATTCAGGAACAAGAAAATTATGAAAAGAAAATCAACCAACTAGAAAAGGACATACAGAGTCTTAAAGAAGAAAATAATTCTTTGAAAATTAGAATTGGGTAAGGGGAAGCCAGTGAAGGTATAAGAGACCAAGAAATAACAAAAGAAAATATAAAGAATGAAAAAAACTGAAAGGAATGTGAATAAGAAAAACAATAGATCTAGAGAACAGATCAAAAAGAGAAAACAAGAATAATTGGATTACCTGAAAACTGTGACCAAAAAAAAAGAACTCTGACACAATAATGCAAGAAATAATCCAAGAAAATGGTCCTGGAGTAATACAATATGAGGGAAAAGAAGAAATAGAAAAAAAAATCCACCAATCACCACCTCAAAGAGAAAACACATAGAAATATTATTACTAAATTTCAAAAATTCCAGATCAAAAGGAAAAAAGAAATAAATATCAACAACAACAAACAATTCAAATATGCTGCAGCTACAATAAGTATTATACAGGATTTTCAGCAACTACAATGAAAAGAACTAGGTTTGTGACCAAAAATATCATATCCAGAAATATAATACTGAATGAAAAGGTGAACTGAAAAGAAACTTTAACATATAAGAGCCAACATCAAAGTTTAATTCAAGGGACTCAAAGAAAGAGAAATTGTTTTTTACATGGAAACATAAAGCATACATTTAAGATTGTCATTAGTAATTGGGTAATGAAAGATTGGGCCAGAGTTGAGTATGATCTGACTCTAAAAAGCAAAACTGTCCATGAAAAGGCAAAAAGGAGGAATTATGCTATATGAATGAGGTGCAGAGGAAGAATTGACATAGAGACATTAGAGGAAGGAGGAGGGCTGGTAGTTCTGAAAACCCACTCACATAGGGAATGGGTTAAATAGGGAACAAACATACATACACATATGTGTGTGTGTGTGTGTGTGTGTGTGTGTGTGTGTGTGAGAGAGAGAGAGATGAAGGATATAGCACTCTCAAAAATCTATAAAGAAATAATTGGGGAGGGAATAGAATAAGGTGGGATATAGAAGGATGTGTAGATTTATGGCAGTGTGATTAAGATGTATAGATTAATGGGAATGGGATAAAGAGGGAGGTAAAGGGTGGAGAGAGAAGATAAGGGAGGGATCCATGGGTGGGGGAAGGTTAAGTAATAGTAGGGCAAGTTAAGGAGTAGAATTAATGTAGAAGAGTTAGCAGGAATAGGAAATAAGAGACATACACAAACACTGTAACAAGGATCAGGAATAAAATCCATTAGGAAAAAAAGGAGGACTAATATTCATTAATCTCAGACAAAGTTAAACAAAGATTCAATCAAGAGAGAAATCCATATTATATGTCAGCTATATTAATATTGTTTTAGATGTATATCTACATGTGTAAATGCATATTGATATGTATGTGAATGTATTTATGTATGTGTTTTATGTGTAGATAGATATGTGTGTGGGTGTGGGTATGAATATATTATACACATACATTATATATATATATATATATATATGACTTCAGACACTTCAGACATATATATAGTGTGTATGTATATATATATGTATATATATATATACATATGTATAGTATGTATATATATATATATATATATATGTATATATACTAAGTGTCTGAAGTCAGATTTGAACTCAGGACCTCCTAACTCCAGTTCCAGAGCTCTCAAGGAAAATAATGGGGAAAAAAGTGAGATCCAAGATACAAAGTCCCTAGATACAAAGAAGGACTCACTGTTTGACAAAAAACTTCTAGAAAAACCAAAAAGCAATCTGGCAAAAACTAGCTATAGAAATGTTCCTTAAATCAAGGTAAGCAACAAATGGATACATGACCTAGACAAAAAGTCCTAAACAAATTAGTAGAACAACAAAAAATTACCTTTCAGATCTATGGATAGGAGAAGAGTTAATGACCAAAGAAGTTATAGACAGGATTCCAAAAAGTAAAATGAGTAAGTTTGATTATATATAATTTTAAAAGTGTTTGCACAAGAAAAACCAAAGTAGCTGAAATTAGAAGAAAAGCAGGTAGGGATGGAGAATCTCTGCAGTAGTCATTCTGGAAAGCAATTTGAAATTATGAAAAAAAAGTTAAATTAAACCATACATCCTCTTTGATCCAGTGATACCTCTTCTAGATCTATACTCCAAAGAGAACAAAGAGGAAAAGGACACATATAGACTAGAATATTTATAGCAATATAGTGGCAAAGAATTGGAAAGTGAGGGAGTATCCAACAATTGGGAAATGGCTGCACAAGTATGGTTTATGAATATGATGAAATACTGTTGTACTATAAGAAATGATGAAGACAGGGGCAGCTAAGTAGTGCAGCGGTTAGAGCACCAGCCCTGAAGTCAGGAGAACCTGAGTTCAAATCTGACCTCAGACACTTTACACTTCCTACCTGTATAACTTTGGGCAAATCACTTGCGCCCCCCCCCCCCCCCCCGAAAAGAAGAAAAAAAAAAGAAAAAAAAAGAAAAAAAAGAAAGAAAAAGAAATGATGAAGGGCCCACTTTCAGAAAAATCTAGTAAGATTTGTATGAACTAATGCAGAGTAAGGTGAACAAAACCAGGAGAACAATTTATGTAATAACAACGATATTACAAAGACAAACAACATTGAAAGAATTAAGACCTTTTTTTAATGCAATGAATGATTATATTTCCAGAGAATTCATGATAACATATACTACCTGACAGATGATGGTCTCTGAGACATGTATTGTTTCAAACATAGCCAATGCAGAAATCTGCTCTATTTGACTCTACATTTTGTAAGTTTTTTTTTCTTTTAAATTTCTTTTTTTTTAAATGTGGGGGGATAGAGAAGTAGATTTTAGTTAATTGAAAATAACATTTAAAAGAAAGGAATCAGGTAACTGAGAAAAAATATTTACAGGAAGTTTTTGGAATAAGCAAGGGTCTAATTTCCCAAATATATTAGACCTTAATTCAAATTTATAAGAATAATAGCAATTCTTTTATAGCCAAAGGATATGAACAGTTTTTACAACCATAAAATGAAAAACAAGAAAAAAAGGACAAGAAACACATGTGTCAGTAACAGTTTGACAGAACGAAGTAAGTATGGAGAAAACAAGTCCAATCTGGCTTCAGCTGGTGAATCAGATGTTTGGAGTTAACAGAGACCCACATACATGACCATTGCTGTCATAAATGGAGAGCACACAAAATTATTACTTGTTCCAGGTAACCAGCATACCACTTATTTATCAAAAAGTGTTGCTAAAATCAAGGTAAATTATATCTGAAGCATTTGCCTCATCTACTATTTAGTAATCCTTTCCAAGGGGGAAAAAAGAAATTAGGTTTATCTGGTTTAACTTGTTTTTAATGAAGCCAGGCTAGATACCTATCTACATATTCACCAACTATCTCTTTAAGGAAATGTTCTAGACTTGTGGTGTCATACACAAATAGCAGTGGAGGA
The DNA here is from genome assembly GCF_902635505.1 of Sarcophilus harrisii. Classification (NCBI taxonomy): domain Eukaryota; kingdom Metazoa; phylum Chordata; class Mammalia; order Dasyuromorphia; family Dasyuridae; genus Sarcophilus; species Sarcophilus harrisii. The sequence goes on along the minus strand of NC_045432.1, from coordinate 14,008,967 downwards.
CATAATCCTTACAGAAGGATCCCTGTGAGATACAGTTTTAAAATGTATTGTATTTTTCATTATTTTGTTAAATATTTACCAATGACATTTTAATCTGGCTCAAGCCACACTGGGAAGTGTTGGGGACTGCATGAGGCTGCTGCACAGAGCCTATGTCACCTCTGTTCTAGAGGTTACTCAGGAATCAATCAAGTTCATAATCTTAAGGTTTGTAGACTTTGTTCATTTTCCTTTTTGCAAATTAGGAGTATGTCTGTCGATCTCCAGTGTTTTCTCTCTCATTTTCCATTATCTTTCAAGTAGCATTGACTGAAACAGAAACATCCTATTTCTATTTCTTGACATCATCAAATGATATGTTAATCTATCATTATCTAAGTAATTATGTCCATTTCTAGTGATTAGTTCTGACTGCCACTTGCAATAATTATCAATATTCTATAGCCACGTTCTTTGTTGTAGACTAAGAGTTCTGCTTATAGTATTGTTTGGTTTTGTTTGCATTGATTTTTCCCCAGATGTGTGACTCATCAATGTAAGGCGTGCCCTCTACCAATTCATAGGGACACTTTTTCTACAAGTTCAATTCTTCAAGCTTCCTGATACCTGAAAAGTGTACTGACTGAACATCAAGGTCACAGGATCAGGTGGTCTCAGAGTTAAGCCACACTTGTACAGGGTCAATGTCATAGGAGCTGGTTGTCTTGAAGAAAGCCAGACTTGAGTTCACGTGTTCCTCACTGAGTCCCTGCTTGCTCCCTAAAGCCATTTTTTAAGTGGGCGATTCTCAGGAACAAAGCTCAATAAGCTCAGTTATTGACAAGGCAGTTGCAAACATTAATATCTCCTGAAAAGGACATCAGGAGTTATACTGGACAATGCAGTTGCATGGAAACTTTGAATTTCAATGTTTGAAAGAGCCAGTTCTCTCAGAGATGCCCGGAACACATCATATCCAGCAAGCACACCCCCTTGGTTCAATCTTCTTTTCAATAAAGATAAGGACATTGCCTTCGGCTAGGACAGATGTAAAATAATTGCTCTTTAACATCTTGTTCTTTAAGAAAGTGGAGCCTTTCAAAATGTTCTAAAGTCCACATAATATACAACTCAGACCTGGAAGGACCCTTAGAAATTTTAAAGGGCAGTCAGTCTCTATGCTTTACATGAAGTACAAAGCTACAAAAATAGCTTTGTACTTTGGTGATATGTCTATCATAATGAACAATTTCCTTGGCATATGACAGGATGCACAGCTGACCATGGACTCATCAGAGTTCAGAATCGTGGTTTTTCTCCACTGACACTTTTGCTAGATTTAATAAATGCTAGCAGGGGCTGTATCAAGATACCCATTGGTATAGATTTTGCCCTCTCTTTATTGGAGTGCCTTCAATTCTTAAAACAAAAAGAAAAAATTCTCTTCTAGTGATTTTTTTCATGATACGAATTTGATTGAATCTTTATTACTACTAGCACCACCCCTTTTTTTGTACAAACAGGTCACACTCACTGGTCTGTTGAGTGGCTATGTGCTCTATGGGAACCAACCTAAGCTAGGAACCAAACACCCTACTGCCCTCCTCAGACTAAGATGGTAGAGGGGGCAGGGGAGTAATTTTTCGTGTGTGTGCGTGTGTGTGTGTGTGTGTGTGTGTGTGTGTATGTATGTGTGTGTGTGTTTATATATTTGTGATTATGTCTTTTGAGGTAAAAATCCATTTGTAAAAGCTATTGTATTATATATGGTATACACATACATAGTTATACATGTGTATATGTATATGTGCACACTTGTTTATTATAATGGAAATATATAATATACATGTAGATATATAAGAATATGGACAAACACTTCTTAAAATGAAAATATAAAACAATTAACAATTACATGAAAGAATGTTTCAGGTCTCTTATACCTAAGGAAATTCAAAACAAATAACTGAAGATTTACTACACAACCACAAAATTGACAAAAGAAGACAAAAGATGAGACTGGTCAGTGTTGGAGGGTCTCTGGAAAGATGGGTGCATTAATACCCTACTGAAAAACCTATGACTTCTTCCAACCATTTTGAAGAGCAATTTGGAATTATGCCAAAAATGACTAAAAAGTCTATGCCTTTAGGCCAGAGAGAGAACCCCCTGCTAGGTGTATAGCCCAAGGAGACCAAAGAAAGTACCTATATATGGGGAAATATTCATAGCAAAAAAGTGGAAACAAATTAATGCCTATTGATAGGGGCATGGCCAAAAACATCATGGTAATGGGTGTAATAAAATATTATTATTATACTCTAAGAAGTAATAATTATGAAGATTTCAGAAAAAGAGAAAATGGCTTGATATTAATTAACATGCTAAAGAGAATAGGAGGAAAACAGAACACACAATGATCACCACAATGTAAATAAAAAAAAACAACAACAGCAAAAGAAACTTATAACTGTGTAGCAATAATGTCATAACAACCATACTTGTTTCCAGTGATGATAGAAGAAAATGAATCTTGATTCCATCTTCAGAGAGGTAGCAGAATACAAGTGTTGAATATATTGACTATACTGTCTGAAGTCATTGATATCATAGTTAGTTTTATTGAATTTCTTTTTTATCTTCTCATTTTTATTTTTTGTTAGAAGGAATGGCTGACTTGTGGACTAGAGAGATATTAGGTAGGGAGAAGATATATCAAGAAATGAAGGAAATAAAAACACAATATATTAATAATTTTGAAGTCCTATTAACTTACAAGTCTGTTGTTTATTTATATTTCTTTCAAATCAAAAACTTAAGCTTCTCCCAAACTTTCAAACCACATTCTTTGGTGACTAGAGCAAGATAAATAGGAATGTTAGTTCCCAAGACCTGATTCTTTATGGTATTATTTTTGGGGTAAGAATTTTTGGGATTTTTTTTTTGTGTTGATGTGGGACAAGTCATTTTATCTGGTTAGAGCTGACTTTCTCAATAATACTAGAAACTGACTGCTTTGTCAATGGAGGAGGGAAAGATTATGATGAAATGGAATGATAATCCAGAGATCTCCTGGTAGAAATTGTTCTCAGCCCCTTTTCCTCCAACTTTTCACAAGAGCAGCTAATAAGGAGGAAAATGGGCTGATTTGAATATTATCTCCTAGTTCTCCCTTCACTAGGGAAAAACTAATGAAAAATGGAATTCTCCAAATATATGTTAAGGGTGAAAGGAAGTAGATCCAAAGTATAAATAATTTAAAAACTGAATGATTAACCCTTGAATAATTGAGATATTCACATACTTCCTATCCCAAGACTTCTGAGCTAATATAGACTGTAGCCCATCTTGGATCAGTTTCTTTTTTTCTGCTCTTTGCCAGCAAGCAAGTACAACTGAGTTAACCTCAAACTAAGATGTAGATAGGCAGGGGTTTATGACCAAGATTTCCCAATAACAGGCTCCCTAACTTCTACATAGGCACCCAGCATATAAAGTGAGCATTGAATGTAGGACAGACTTTATTTGCCATCCCACCCATACTCATGGAAATGTACCAGAGCCCATAACCAATTCAGAAACAAATAAAAACTTCCAATAGCCCACTAGATTCATTGGATTCCACTTGGAAAATGAAAACACTTTGAAACTTTTTTGGAAGATGGCAGAGAGCAGACATGGCTTTCTGTGACATTCTCTGACCTTCATTTAAACCAACAGCAGATTATGTTTCTGAATTGGTTTAGGAGTAACAGAACCTACATTTCCAGAAGAAGATATTTTAGATGAACTTTAGACAGGTCTGTTTTAATCAGGCAGAGGGGACAGTCTGCTGAGCCCAGACCACAACATAGGGAGCCCAGGATAAGGAGCTGGGGTGGGGCCCCTGAGTGTTGGGGATCCCAAGTGTTGAGGTGACAACACACTGTGAAATCTTTTGTGAGGCTCTTAGGCTACTCTGTCCTAGTTGCAAGAGGGTGCTTTAGCAGATTTGCTGTAAAACATTCAAAAGCAAACACAAAAGACAAATTGTGGGCCATAGAGCCCCAAAAGAACTCAGGTCCTGGCCGTGATTACCCAGCACTGGATATCAGTCAGAAATACTGGACCCTGGGCAAACCAAAGAGACTGTCACCCCTATACCTTAAGAGCCGATCTCAACCCTTAAAAATGAGCAAAAAAAAATTCTGATCATAGATAACTTTTACAGAGAAAGAGAACAAACCCCAAACCCTGAATTGGCAATCAACTCCAGATGAATCTCCAAAGGGAGACTGGTCACCATTTCACAAAGCTTTTTTTTCCAGAAGATTTCAATAAAGCATCTTAAAAGAGAATTAGGAGAAAAATGGGGAAAGGAAATGAGATATTTGCAAGAGGATATGGAAAATGAAAAACAAAATTTATCTGAAGAAAACTCCTTAAAAATATATGTGATGAAATAGGAAAAGCACATAACTCCCTACAAAATAGATTTGATGAAATGGAAAAAGCATATAATTCCTTACAAAATAGATATGAAAAAGATACCAGTTTGTTGAAAAACAGAATTTGTGAAATGGAAAAAATGCAATGGGCAAAACAATTCAATTGGCCAAATACAAAAAGAGCTAAAAAAGATAACAAGAAAATAATATACTAAAAACAAGAATTGAACAAATGGAAGGGAATGACTTCAAGAATGGAAGGGAATAAGACTTCAAGAATCAGTCAAACAAAACCAAGAAAAAAAAATAGAAGAAAATATGAAATACCTTCTAGGGAAAAAAACAACTAATCTGGAAAATAAATCTAGGAGAAACAATCTAAGGATTATTAAACCTCTTGAAAGCCAAGATGAAAAAAAGAGCCTAGACATCATCTTACAGGAAATAATTAAGAAAAGCTGCCCTGATATCTTAGAACCAGAAGATAAAATAGCCATCGAAAGAATTCACCAATCACCTCCTGAAAGAGACTCCAAAATGAAAACTCCAAGGAATATAGTAGCTAAATTTCAAAATTTTTAGATCAAGGAAAAATTAGTACAAGTAGTCAGAAAGAAACAGTTCAAATATGGAGGAGCCACAATCAATATTAACCAGGATTTAGCAGCTTCTACCTTAAAGGCTCAAAGGGCGGGAATCTGACATTCTTAAAAGCAAAGGAACTTGGATTACAGCCAAAAACAAACTATCCAGCTAAATTGAGCATTATCATTCAGGGAAGAAGATGGACATTCAATGATACAGGTGAATTTCATTTATTTCTGATGAAAAGACCAGAGCTGAAGAAAAAAATTGATCTTCAAATACAGAACTCAAGAGAAGCATGAAAATGTCAAAAGGAAAGAACTCTTGAGAACTATATTTCTGTTATAGGTATACTTAGAGAATGTGGGTATAAGTTAATTTTATTATGAAAATATGAAAAAGAAACTATAGGTGGAAAGGAGATTGTATTGGAAAAAGAGGAAAATGAAGGTAAAATGAGGGAAATTACATCTCACAAAGAGGCAAAGAAGGCATTATAATTGAGGGAAAGAAGGGAGGAGGATAAACATTGTGTGAATCTTAGTATCATCAGATTTGGCTCAAAGAGACAATATCAGACATATTTGGTTTCATAGAGAAATTTGTCTTACCTTATAGAGAAGTGAGAGGGGAAAGGGAAAAGGAAAAGGGGAGAGGCTATAAAAAGGGAGGGCCATTTGATGGAAGTGGAGATCAGAAGCAAAATACTGGAGAGGAGAGAATGGGGAAAAGAAAGAGAAAAGCATAACTTAGGGTAAATAAGATGGCAGGAAATACAGAATTAGTTATCTTGACAGTGAATATGAATGGGATAAATTCTCCCCAAAACAGAAGCAGATAGCAGACTGGAATAAAAGTCCAAATCCTATAATATGTTGTTTACAAGAAATGCATTTAAAGCAGAGTGATACATACAGAGTAAAGGTAAAGGCTGGAGCAGAATTTAATGTACTTCAGGTGAAGTAAAAAAAAAAAAAAAAGCAGGGGTAGTGATGCTGATCTCAGATCAAGCAGAAGGAAAATTAAATCTAATTAAAAGAGATAAGGAAGAAAAACATATCTTGCTAAAAGGTACCTACCATAGATAATGAAGCATTATCGATACTAAACACATATGCACCAAGTGGTATAAAATCCAAATTCCTAGAGGAGAAGTTAAGAGAGCTAAAAGAAGAATAGAAAAATATACTATTGGGGGAATCTCAGAACTAGATAAATTGAAACACAAAATAAGTAAGAAAGAATTTAAGGAGGTAAACAGAATTTTAGAAATGTTAGATATGATAGAACTTTGGAGAAAATTAAATGGAGACAGGAAAGAGTACACATTTTTCTAGGTGGTTCATGGAACCCATACAAAAACTGACCATGTATTAGGAGAGAAAAACCTCAAAATAAAATGAAAAAGGCAAAAATAGTAAACACATTTTTTTTCAGATCATGATGCAATAAAAATCACATGCAATAAAAAACCAAGGGAAAATAGACCAAAAATTAATTGGAAACTGAATAATCTAATCCTAAAGGATGAATGAGTGAAATAATAAACCACAGACACAATCAATAGCTTCATCCAAGAGAATAACAATAATGAGACAATATAACAGAATTTGTAGGATACAGTCAAAGCAGTTATTAGGGGAAAATTTATATCTTTAGATGCTCACTTGCATAAAATAGAGAAAGGGAAGATCAATTAATTGGGTTTACCACTTTAAAAAAACTAGAAAAAGAACAAATTAAAAAACCCCAATTAAATACAAAATTTAAATTCTGAAAATAAAAGGGTAGATTGATAAAATGAAAGTAAGAAAATTATTGAATTAATAAATAAAACTAAGAATTGGTTTTATGAAAAAGCCAACAAAATAGATAAAGTTTTAGTTAATTTGATTAGAAAAAAGAAGGAAGAAAAATTAAATTGTTAGTGTCAAAAATGAAAAGGGAGAACTTTCCACCAAGGAAGAGGAAATTAGAGCAATAATTAGGAGTTATTTTGCCCAACTGTATGTCAATAAATTTGATGATCTGAATCTTGAAATGAAGGAATACTTACAAAAATATAGATTGCCCAGATTAACAGAAGAGGAAATAAAAAAAAGAAACAGAGCAAACTATTAGTCAACTCCCTAAGAAAAAATCTCCAGGGACAGATGGATTTACATGTGAATTTTACCAAGCATTTAAAGAACAACTAATTCTATTACTATATAAACTATTTTTTAAAACAGGGAAAGAAGGAGTCCTATCAAATTCCTTTTATGACAGAGATATGGTGCTGATAGCTAAACCAGGTATGGTGAAAACAGAGAAAGAAAATGATAGACCAATTTCCCTAATGAATATTGATGCAAAAATCTTAAATATTAGCAAAGAGATTAGAGTTGGAATACAGGGCTGGTACAATATTAGCATAATTGACTATATCAATAACCAAACTAACAAAAATCATATGATTATCTCAATAGCTGCAGAAAAAGCATTTGATAAAATCCAGCACTCATTCCTTTTAAAAACATATGTAATGGAAACAAACCAGAACCATTCCCAATAAAATCAGGGATAAACAAGGTTACCCACTATCACCATTACTATGCAATGTTGCATTAGAAATGTTAGCTATGGCAATAAGAGAAGAAAAAGAGATTAATTAGGTAATGAGGAAACCAAATTATCACTCTTTGCAGATAATATGATGGTATTCTTTGAGAAGCCTAGAAAATCAATTAAAAAACTACTAGAACCAAATCACAACTTTAGCAAAGTTGCAGGATACAAAATACATCTATATAAATCAGCAGCAGCAAGTGATACAAAGAAAAATTCCATTTAAAATAACTGTCAATAATATAAAATATTTGGGAATCTAACTGCCAAGGCAAAGTCAGGAACTATATGAACAAAACCACAAAACACTTTCCACACAATAAAGTCAGATCTAGTCATTTGGAAAAATATCAAGTGCTCATAGGTAATATAATAAAACATATAAATAAATAAAATAAAATAAAAAATAATAAAAATGACAATACTACCTAATTTAATATACTTATTTAGTGCCATACCAATCAAACTCCCAAGAAATTATTTTACAGATCTCAAAAAATATAATAACTAAGTTCATCTGGAAGAACAAAAGGTCAAGAATTTCAAGGGAATTAATGGGGAAAAATCAAATGAAGGTGACCTAGCTGTACCAGATCTAAACCATATTATAAAGCAGTGGTCATCAAAACTATTTGGTACTGGCTAAGAAATAGACTAGTTGATCAGTGGAACAGGTTAGGTTCACAGGATAAAATAGCCCATAACTATAGTAATCTAGTGTTTGACAAAGCCAAAGACCCCAGCTTTTGGGATAAGAATTCACTATTTGACAAAAACTGATGAGAAAATTGGAAACCAGTATGGCAAAAACTAGGCATTGACCCACACCTACCTAATACCATCTACTAAGATAAGGTCAAATTGAAATTATTTCTAGTCATATGAAAAGGTGCTCCAAATAACTATTGATCACAGAAATGCAAATTAAGACAACTCTAAGATAGCACTACACACCTGTCAGATTGGCTAAGATGACAGGAAAAGATAATGACAAATGTTGGAGGGGATGCGGGAAAACTGGGACACACTGATACATTGTTGGTGGAGTATCACATCCATCAGAATTGATCATCATATAGTCTTGTTGCCGTGTATAATGATCTCCTGGTTCTGCTCATTTCACATAGCCTCAATTCATGTAAGTCTTTCCAGTTGTCTCTGAAATCATCCTGCTGGTTATTTCTTACAGAACAATAATATTCTATAACAGTCATATGCCACAATTTATTCAGTCCTTTCTCAACTGATGGGCATCCATTCAGTTTCCAGTTTCTTGCCACTACGAAAAGAGCTGCCATAAACATTTTTGAACATGTGGGTCCCTTTCCCTCCTTTAAGATCTCTTTGGGATATAAGCCCAGGGCTGAGTAAACTGTGGTATGTGAATGTTATGGAATATTATTTCAATTTCAAAATATTCTGTTCATATCCTTTGACCATTTTTCAGTTGGAAAATTGTTAGGGACGTTTGTCCTTGTCAGCTGGTAGGGTGGGCCCAGGAGGTAAAAAGGGGTAAGCCCCTCTGAGGCAGGAGGCTGTGTCTTGCAGGTATTAAAGGAACAAATTCCTTCCTCAACAGATCTGAGAGGTAAACTATCCTATGTTCTTCTAATTTGTTTATAATATCATTCTTTATGTCTAGATCATGAACCCATTTTGACCTTATCTTAGTAGATGGTATTAGGTGTGGGTCAATGCCTAGTTTTTGCCATATATTTTACCATGTTTAACATATATTGAATTACTTGCCATCTAGGAGAGTGTTGGGGAGTGTGGGGGGGAATTGGGACACAAGGTTTTGCAAGGGTCAATGTTGAAAAATTATCCTTTTGTATGTTTTGAAAATAAAAAACTTCAATAAAAGAAATGCAAAAAAAAGAATATTGTTCTTACCATGCCCAGTGTTCTTCTGATTGTGCTCTTAAGTCTATATGTTTTGAAAATAAAAAGTTTTTAATAAAAAAGACACTTTGGGGGATTACTATATAAATTCTTTCCATTTACCTCACAAAACTGCCAATATCTCTTGGCCCCTCATGACATAACTTTATTTCTTTGACTCTAAAAAGTTCTTCAGTGGAGAACATTCTTCTTCTTGCAGAAGTATAGTCTAAGGAAAATATTCTCCATCTAGGTAGCTAAGCACCTAATTCACCATCCTAGAAATTTTAAATCTCTTGGGACTTCTAAATTTATATGGAATTTTACAAACAATGGTCTCTGAACTGTACTTAAAAAAGAAAACAGAAAGTAAGGAAAAGTCCATTAGAAACTGAAGATCAAGACATTCCCTTCCAGGCTCACTTGGATAAACCATGTATTTCCTCATTCCAATAAAGAACTCCAAAGGAAAAAAAAACAGAAAAAGGGAAAAGAGATGAAGTGATTCACAGTTTTCCTTTCTAGATCACAGAGGAGACAGTCCCTCAATAAATGGTTCACTACCACCAGGAAGTGGCTCCAATATCATAAATGAATTAGTAAGATTTCAATGTACAAGCCCACCTTTATAGGAAATGTCTTTCAGGTTACTGTAGCAAGGCTCAGGCCCTATTGAGAAGACTTAAGAGGACTCAGCAGATTGATCAGGGGATCAATAGATTGCACTATTTATATAAAAACATTTCCTTTCACAGAGGTCTAGAGAAATAATGTAAACATTTGTAAAGTTATTTATAGTAGTAAAGTAATTTATAGTGTAAAGTGTAGTGAATATAGTATAATAAGTATAATATCTATTATATTATATATTATATTAGACATTATATAATGTCTAAGTATAAAGTAAAGTAACTTATAGTGTAAAGTGGCAAGAGAGAAAGAAAGAAAGAAAGGGAGGAGAGAGAGAGAGAGAGAGAGAGAGAGAGAGAGAGAGAGAGAGAGAGAAGAGAAAGAGGGAAGGAAGGAAGGAAGGAAGGAAGGAAGGAAGAAAGAAAGAAAGAAAGAAAGAAAGAAAGAAAGAAAGAAAGAAAGAAAGAAAGAAAGAAAGGAAGGAAGGAAGGAAGGAAGACAAAGAAAGGAAAGAAGGAAGGAAGAAAAAGAAAAGAACTAAAAGCATTTAGTAAGCATTTACTGTCTCAGGCACTGTACTAAGAACTGCAGATAAAAATAAAAAGCAAGACAGTTCCTGTTCTCAACAACTCTTACATTGTAAGAAGGAGACTATATATAGAAGGAAATAGTAGCTAGGGAGAGGAATTTTGGTGGGAAGTCACAGAAAGAGTAAGTGTGTATCTTCCTGGATTCTCTGGCTTCATTCAAATCCTGGCTCCCCTTGATGCTTCTATCTTCCCATTGAGATTGTCACAACATCTTGTTTGCACCCAGGTCTTTGTACATTATCTGTTCCATTAAAATGTGAGCTCTTGGAGAACAGGAACTTTTTTTTTCTTCTTTGTACACTAACATAGTGTACAAACAACATTTAATAAATGCTTGTTGAGTCTGTTGACCCGTTCCTTTTCAGGAACAAAGAGGTAGAAGGGTTAGGAGGAGTAAGGGAAGCATTCCATGAAGCAAGGCAGATGGCAAGGAAATGGCTGAAAGAGTGGAACAAAATATATATATCATGATTTGGGGCCAGTTTGCCATGGTAGGCCATGTGCATTTGTGTTGGATGAAAGAATAGCCACAGAATTGTGATTCTAATTTTGTTGTTGTTTAATCATTTCAGTTGTGTTCAACTCTTCATGTCCCCAATTGGGGTTTTCTTGGCCAAGATACTGTAGTGGTTTACCATTTCCTTCTCTAGCTCATTTTACACATAAGGGAACTGAGACCAACAGAGTTAAATGAATTGCCCAACATCATATAGCTAGAAAGTCTCTGACATCAGATTGGAACTCAGGAAGATGAACCTTCATTACTTCAGGCTCAGCACTCTGTCCACTATGCCATCTTTACAGTTCCAGAAATCAAGTCTTTTAATGTTTCTCTTTGATGTTCTGTGTGAAAGTTAAATTGTCTGTTCAGTTCCAGTCTTTTCATTAGGAATGTTTGTAAGTCATTGACTTCATTTTTTTTCTTGAAGGACTATATACTCCATAGCGAGTAAGCCTGTAGCATCTAGCGGGTTCCAGAGCTAGTGGATTAAATCACTCAGTCCATGGGTTTAGAAGGTCCAGTGGTGGTAACAGCAGAGATGCCAAAGAGATGGCCAGGTTGATGGAACCAGTTGTAAAGCCAAACAAGATCTCATATCTAAGGGTAGCTGGATATAGTGGGCCACATGCATTTATACTATGTGACTCACTAATCAGGACAGGGTAGGACTCATAGTTGGATGAGATGTTATTATGTATTATTCATAAATAATTACATTTGAAAGTTCTCCCTACTTTTTCTCAATCTCTGCTTCTGGGTTTGTCTAGTTCTCTTCATTTTCTTGCCCTCTTTATTTTATTAGTTTTTCTTCTTTAAAAAATTAAATTGAATTTTTTCAATGAACAAAACCCTCCCATTTTCTCACCCCCCCAATCAAAAAAGAAAACCTTTGAAACATATATGCATAGTCAAGCAAAACAAATTCTTACATTGTCCATGACCAAAAATGTATGTCTCATTCTGCATCAGAGAATGTGGGAAACTTACTTCACATTTGGTCTTCTGGAAATTATTCTCCAGGTTTTGCTCACTTCACTCTGTAACAGTTCACACAAATCTTGCCAGCTTTCACTGAAACCATCCCTTTCATCATTTTCTATGGCCTCATAGTATTCTATCACATTCGTACACCGTAATTTGTTCAGCCATTCCCCAAATGATGGGCACCCCCTTAGTTTCCAGTTCTTTGTCATCACAAAAAGAACTGCTAGAAATAGTTTTATGCATATGGTTAACAGTTCTTGCAACATCTGCTTCTGTAATTCTGTTCTGTAGGCATTTTACTCTTGCCATTCATTTCAGGGAGAAAAAATTGGGGGGGGCATATTAGGTGAACCCTCAGAAGAAGAAAACACTTCAAATACATTGCCATGCAGAAGAAAGATGGTGAGCATCATTCCACCCAAGAAATTTATCTTCCAACCAAAGATAGAAAATGGTAATTTGTTATTGTGGCTTGAAGCCTCTAGAATAATCCTTTTTGTATAATTCCTAGGGACCAACTTTTGTAGTTGAAAATTTGAGATTTTTAAAGACTTTGTTTCATTGACTCTCATTTCTCAAAATACTCCTCTTTGGCGTGGTTTTTAAAAAGACAATAGTGACACTATGATTCTTTATTTGCCCACTATTCTCCTCCTTCAACAAAGGGCACAATCACCATAATTCACCAAAATGATTCCTGATCCCTTGGATTAAAAATATAATCAAAAGAACACCTAGTTTGGAGTTTGAGTCCTTGGGTTCAACTTTACTTGTCATTTTCTTCCTGTGTGTGACCTTGAACAAATCATTTAATTTTTTATGACCACAAGTTCATCATCTGTAAGGGGGAGAAGTTCCTTACATGATTCCTGTTCCTTCTAGACAATGTCTTGCCCCCAGAAAGGAAAGGAAAGTGCTAATTTTCTACCATTTTGAGCAAATACTCATTTCCTGCTTTTTCTCCAGGTTTGTTTCAATTATTTATTGGCAAGGAGGAGAAAACATAAAGCCAGGACTGAGTCAATAATTGAAAAGCCATTTCGTTTTATAAACTAAAAGGCTTTTTCTTCTTTCCTTATGATAAGTAGTACCCTGATGTGTTAATGATGTTGGCTCGCAAGCTCATTCAACTTGCTATTTCCAGGGTTGTTTGGTAATGATATGTGGCAAAATGACTGCAAATTCTTTCACTCCTCACTAACACTTTTGTTGACCTCTAAATGGCTCTTTCCAAAGTGGAAAAATTGAGAATGATGTAGATGACAAGGTGGGTTTGACTTGATTTATGAAGTTTTCCAGGAGATACGAACAGATAAAATCAATATCTAATCAATTTCCAATTAGACATGTCAAAATGTCTAATGTCAAAAAAAAAAAAAAAACAGAAAGGTTCCTGAGTTTGAATTTTGTTTTATTTTATTTTGCTATAAAGTTTTTTTGTTTTTGTTTGGCCAGCTAGACCATCATTTCCTAGGTAAAATGGGAAATGGTGATGATACAGGGCTGGAATGATTCCTGGTCATTCCACTGCTGTCTTCTACTCCCCCTTCAAGTTATCTTGAATTTTGCATATACTTAAACATATCTACATTATTGCTATTAATGAAATATAAATTTCTTAATGGCAAAAAATGTTTCTTTTAATCTTGAAATCCCAGCACAGCACCTGTGAGTTACCCAGTAGGCACCTGAGAGATGCCTATTCCCTGTTTTATCAAGAAATTGATGGGCATACTGGAGATAACTCTTGAGTTGTTCTCCTGCTTGTTCCTTCACAATAGAGTCCTATGACTTTGGGCAGGTCACATGACATTACTTTCCTCTTTTGTCAATTGTCCCAATTTTCCCACATCTCCTCCAACATTTGTCACTTTCCCTTTAATCATTCTTTGTAGATCATTAATAATTTAAGACTATAAAGGAGAAATCAAAACAATTTATAATCATATAAAATGTTCTAAATTGTTACTGATTAAAGAAATGCAAATTAAAACAACCTTGACATATCATTTTATACCTATTTGACTAAAATGATTAAAGGGAAAGTGACAAATGTTGAAGGAGATGTGGGAAAATTGGGACACTGCTTCATTGTTGGTGGAACTGAACTGAGCCAGCAGTTTTGGAGAGTAATTTGGAATTATGCCCAAACAATTGTTAAACTGCTTATACTCTTCAACCTAGCAAGACCACTACTAAGTCTATTTTCCAAGATGTCTAGGAAAAAAGGAAAAGAACCTATATATCCCTAAAATATTTATAGCAGCTCTGTTTGTGGTGGCAAAGAACTGGAAATTGATAGAATGTCCATCAATTGGGTAAAGGTTGAACAAACTGTGGTATATGATTATTATGGAATCCTACTATGTTTAAAAAAATGATCCGTGTGATCTTAGAAAAACATGAATAGACCTGGCATGAAATGATGAAGAGCAAAATGAGCAAAACTAAGAGAACATTGTGTACAGAAACAACAATATTGTTTTTAAGAACAACTTTGAGTTACTAAGTCAATACCCAAATTATCTACAAAGGACTTAAGAAAAAAGATGCTATCTGCATCCAGAGAAAGAACTTATAAATAGAAGTATGTATAGAATGATTTTACATATACACATATTACACACACACACACACACACACACACACACACATTTTGTCTAATGGTAACCCTTTCTATGGTGGGGAGGAGAGAAGAAAAAAAAGGAAAGTTACATGATAACTTTACCTTTATTTATTTATTTATTTTGATAGACATTGCTTTATGAATCATGTTGGGAGAGAAAAATCATAACAAGGGAAAAATCACGGCATAAAAAATAAAACAGAAAAAAGAAGTGAACATAGTATGTGTTGATTTACATTCATTCTCCACAGTTCTTTTTTTCTGGATGCAGATGGCATTTTCTGTCCAAACTCTATGGAGATTGCTTTGCATCACTGAAAAGCACCAAGTCTTTCATAGTTCATCATCGCACATTCTTGCTGTTACTGTGTACAATGTATTCCTGGTTCTGTTTGTTTCCCTCAACAGCAATTTGTGTAAATCTTTCCAGGCCCTTCTAAAATCAGTTTGTTCATTATTTTTTGTAAAACAATATTTCATTACCTTCATAAACCACAGCTTATTCAGCCATTCCCCAATTGATAGACATCTACTCCACAAAAAGAGCTGCTATAAACATTTTTGCACAGGTGGGTCTTTTCTCCTCCTTTATGATTTCCTTGGCATACAGACCCAGTAATGGAACTACTGGGACAAAGGGTATGTATAGTTTTATAGCACTTTGGGCATAGTTCCAGATTGCTCTCTAGAATGGTTAGATCATTAGACAACTCCACCAACAATGCATTAGTATCTCAGTTTTCCCACGTCCCCTCCAACATTTATCATTATCTTTTCTTGTCATCGTAACTAATCTGAGAGTTGCTTTAATTTGCACTTCTCTAATCAATAGAGATTTAGAGCATTTGTTCATATGACTATAGATGGCTTTAATTTCATCATCTGAAAATTGTCTCTTCATATCGTTTGACCATTTATCAATTGGGGAATGACTTGTATTCTTATAAATTTGATACGGTTCTTTATATATTTTAGAACTGAGACCTTTATCAGAAACACTGCCTGTCAAGATTTTTTCCCAGCTTTGTACTTCCTTTTTAATCTTGGTTCTGTTGGTTTTGTTTGTATGAAAACTTTTAAATTTAATATAATCAAAGTTGTCCATTTTGTCTTTCATAATGCTCTCTAGTTCTTCTTTGGTCATAAATTTCTCCCTTCTCCAAAGATCTAATAAGTAAATTATCCCCTGCTCTCCTAATTTGTTTATGGTATGATAACTTTATTATATATTTAAAAGCAATAGGAAGTTGTACAAAATAGATGTGCAGTTTCGTGTACAATTATCATTCTTTCTATTCTACTATATTATGGAAATCTTGTTTTATTTCTTAAATTCAAAATAAAATAAATATAATTTTTTAAAAGACTATGGAGAAATCATGAGACCAATATATTTGAGAACTATTGACCTAGATGATCTCTGAAGACCCAGCAGAGGTTTTTGACAAAAGGGCTGTTACATAGGAAACAGATAACTTTGTGTATTTTAATTTTAATTTTTTTGCTCCAAGCCATCATGCCATGATTTCATTGGTCCTCTTTGAAATCTTTAGCAATTTAGAACTCTTTCTGTGGAAGTCTCAGTGTTAAGTATACACCCCTAGTAAATCCCTATATTCACTAAAATGTTCAGATCAGTAATGAAATGGCTAAGCTAACTGTGGCATATGAGATGATGGTATGATGAATTCAGAGAATCCAAGGGAGAGATTGAAAGTGAAATAAAGAAGCAGGATAACAGCCACAATGTTTATATTGCTGTAAATTGAAAGAATATATTGCCTGCACTGCCAACTGTGGATACATTGTTCGAGGGGAGGAATATGTTTGCAAATGAAGGTACTGTAAAACACATAAGATAAAAGCATTCCTTTCCATATTAATAATTGACATTTAAATAGTGCTTAAAGGTTTGTGAAATAATTTCCATACATTATCTATGTGAAGACTCATAGCATGCCTGTAAATGAGTACTGGGTATATTCTCATCCTTTTTACAAAGGAAAAAAAACTGAGGTTCAGCACCTTGCTTATGGTCAGAGAGCAAATAAGTATTCCAAGTGGGATCTGAAGCAAGTCTTGCTTTTTCATGTCTAGTGGCTTGGTGAATAGAGTGCCAGGCTTGGAGTCAGGAAGACTTGAGTTCAAATCCAGCCTCAGATGCTTACTAACTGTGTGACATTGGGCAAGTCATTTAACTATTTTGCCTCAATTTCCCCATTAGTAAAGTGAGCTGGAGAAGGAAATGGCTAACCAGTCCAGTCTTTTTGCCAAGAAAACTCTAAATGGGCTCATGAAGAGTCAGACAGGAGTAAAAATGACTGAAGAATAACAAGAACAACAATAAACTAGCCATTAGTCTATTCTGCTTCTCACATTCCCTTTTGAAAAACAAAATTAAAAAAAAAGCAAAAGCAAAAATAAATTGAGAGGCAGAGTGTTATCTTGGGAAGAATACTGAATTGGGAGAAAGAAGAATCTGGTTCAAATACCATCTAAGTCACTTATGTTAGGGAAGTCAATTGCTCTCTTTGGGCTAAATTCCTAATCTAGAAAATGTTTTGCTTGGAGTAGGTGATGGCTTAGATTCTTTTTTAGCTCCAAGAGCCTGTCCATCCTAACAGCTTCCTCTGCATTTATACTCCAGGATTCCAGCAGAATAAACACAATTACTCTGGAGTCAGAGGAACTGGGTTCAAATCCTGTTTATGCTTCTTATTATCTGAAAGACTTAGTCTTTTCCCTTCTCTAGACCTCATAGGATTCTGGGATCATTGAGAGATCATCTAGGTTACTAATGTCAAACAGTCAACCCTCACGTGCTTTCCAGTACAGCTGGAACCAGATTAAAATATAATTGGGAAATATTTGTAAAATAAACAAAAATACACTAAAATATAGATAACAATAACATTTTAAAAAGGCAATCAATATGCAGCCTACAGAGCATTATGTATGGATTAGTGATCCATTTCTATTTGAGTTGGAGACCACTGATCTAGCCCAACTAGGACTTTTTTTTTGTGCATCTAGGCCTGGCTTAAATCCAATTCACAAGAAAGTTAAACTATCACATCTGATGCCATCGATCTTCTTAGAAAAGGAAGGATGTAAATAAAAAGAAAGAAAAAAATAAAAGGAAGGGTGAACAACAACAATAGGTGAGGAAATCGGGGCTGAAATGATGAAGGGATTTGCCCAATGCCAATCAGTTACTGAGTAACAGAAATGGGATTCAAAGTCAGGTCTCTTGACTCCAAATCCAACATTTGGATCAATCCATTGAACTACACTGTGGCCTCCTCCTCTGTAAATTGAGGGTTGGATTAAGTGATTTCTAAGGGCCTATCTACTCCACAGCCTGTGGACCTTATGTTTCCTATATTGAACTTGAATTAACAAACCACCATGACTCTGTGTTTTTCAAAATGACTCTTTCCAGTGAAAAAATGTGTGTCGACACCCAAACAGAACACAGTTGGGGTTGTGGCTGTTGTTTTCAAATGTAGGAGAAAGTACAAAAAAACAAAGAGCCAACATTTTGCTTTTCTTGTTGAAGATGGCCTCCATTATGGACTCACAGTCTCTCATTGGCCGCATCTTTGGCTTTACAGTTATTTGAGTAGTTCTGTTGATGCAGGAACCTTTCAAAATGCAAATTTAAAAAGTTAAACTCTCCCCAGTGGTAGAGAGAGAGCGATTTACATCAAAGCAGCCGACCATAGAAATAAAGGATGGAAAAGAGATGCTCGGTGCCTTGTCCATAAAGAAAAGCTATGGATGGTTTTTGCCTAGCAAGTGCAAGGGGTTCGATTTTCCAGTTGGAGGCTCATCCATTGCAATTTCTCCCAAATGGTTTTGAAAGCAGCTCCTTTCTGTGTGTACCAGACACAGGAGTGACAGGTGCACTTTAATCTCTCTAAGTGATTTCTGAAGGATCCTTCTTTAGCCCAGAACAGCTGCCACCCATTAGAACCTTAAGATGTTTTCAAAAACTTGCCTAATGAAGAACTATGTGGTCTTAGAAGAGAAAGCTGTTGTGATGGGAGGGCAAGGCCAGTAGCCAAGACAAAGATGTTCTGGAACTTTCTGTCGATCCAGTTAAAAATATGTCAATTATGGCTGTTTGAAGGAATCGCAGAAGTGTTCACAAGTACTCCCAGCTGCCACCAATAGCCGGAACTCTGTTTTGGAGGATTGTAATAAGGTTGGACTGTCAACCTCATGGACTATAGTTGCTAGGATATCTGGGAAAGTGAGGTTGTTGCATGATGCACAATACTAAATGGTAGGATTCGGAGTGGGAAGGAACCTGAGAGGCCATGAAGAAGTCGTTTTGTGTCTTTGTCCCCAGTGCCTGGTACAAATATGCTTTTTTAAAAATGTTTGTTCTTTTATCCAACTCTAAGTGATCTTAGCTCTTGCCTAAGGTGTTCCTACTCTATGGGACTGAACACCACAGGTGGTCTTTTCCCTTGTTATTTATAATTTAATTTTTTGCTCTAATTCTCATAGGGGGCTCAAAAACATGGAAACTGTGAGGAACAGAGAGAAGTAAACAAACCACCCAGAAAAAAGGTCAGCTTGCAGGGACAGACTCGGTGATGGCAGTGCCATCTTCTATGTGGCCAGACCCGGGTAAAGGGAAAGAGGAAAGTTTGCACAACTCTATCTCGTGGGGAAGACATGCGGGGGGAAGGACCAGAAAGACTGGAAGTCCTTCAATGTCAGCAGCAGAGCAAATGGTGCTCCATGGCTGGATCTTGAAATCTGAAGTCAGGGCTCCCCAGGGATCCCTTCTGGCCTGCAAGCACATGTTTCCTACAAGTCAGAGACAAATGCCTCTTTCTTTCCCTGCGCAGCACAGTCGGGCAGCATAGCTGTCCAAGCACAGATGGGGAGTGGACCTGGCAAACTCTGCCTTTGCCCCATCCCAAAGGGTGTAAACTAATAGGGGTGTTGACAGCTGGTTCATGTTTGGGAAGTATTTTGAAGCATAGATACTGACCTTAAAATAGAGCCTCCAAGCTAGCCTTCAGCCCTAGGCAGGAGCAGAGACGGGTCTGTCCCGGTTATTAATAGACCTTAGGCATGCACATCTCACTCATCCTTCAAAAAACTCCTCTCTTGACCCTCTCATTATCCCCTTAAGTTCTGCTCTCAGAAAACAGGGCCGCTCATGGCAGTAATTTGAATAATGACCCTCGAGGTGATTTTGAAGAATTTTTAAATGAGAAGGAGGATTAATCAGTTTCTTTCACCCATTTTACTTCCTCTGTGGAGTGCTCAAGCCCTCTCCAAAGCACTGATTAAGGGGTAGCTCAACTCATCATCTGAACTAGGGAAAGGAAAAGGAGTGAGTGCACGTACAATACTTCTGTGCCCCAAAGAGATTTCTTAAAAGACATTCTGGGTACCTGATCAAGGCTTCTGGAGGACCAGAGACGGGAGGAGTGCTCTGGGGCCTCTAAATCTGTACCTGGATGCTGGGGGTGGAGGTAGCACCTTTCCAAGACTGCATCCCAGCTTTCTCCTTCTGTACAGGAAAAGTCCTATCTCTGTTGTGTGTCAGGGATGCTCTGTCTTCCTTTTCCCTACTTCCAGGATGGTGATCAGTAGGGAAGGAAGTATTATCTGTTACCTTTCCTTCCAGATTTAGACTTTGGGTTCTTTATCCTCAGTAATTAGTTAAGGGGGATGAGGCACCTGGGATGAGGGTGGTGTCCATCAGTTCAAAGTCAAAGGGATGTGGAAGATCTCATCTATGATTCCAAATGCCATGGAACCAGTCGGGCTCACGTGGAATCTTACTTACCTAAGAAGTTAGAATTGGGGAGAAGGGAAAAATCTTCTCAGCTGGTTTTAGGACTTAAGGAGAAAGACATTAAGAAGCAATGAAAATCACCTATTTTTCAGGATAGTTGGCCATTGCCAAGACGATGGCCCGGAGCTACTCTCAGAAGGCAGGATTGGGGGCCCTCCCGTGGAGATACCTATAGCTATTTCCTCTTGGAATTCTATGTAGTAATGCTCAGCCGGATGTTATAGAAAAAGGGGAATAAATTTCCAGCACACAAAGATGGTGAAGTGGGGATTATGATCTCAATTATGACTATTGCTGTGTATGAATGAGCATCTGCAGGTATATGTACTTTAGGAAACAAGAGCTATCCATTTGTTGCATATTTCAGAGGGAGAAGTGCACTTGGAGTTGCAAAATTCTAAGCAGTGAATTCAAGAATCACAGCAGTAATGGACACTGTGAGGCTTTTTAACCTGAAAGACAAAAAGAAAACACTGAGACAATAAGTGCTTCACCAGAAATACCAGCATGGGACTCTGCCTCATACTTGTCTTGCTCCTTCTCGGTATCTTTTGTTGAGCCATCATCCATGTCCCACTCTCTAATTGTTCAGGGCCCTCTTTCCTCTCTACATTCCCTCAGTGCCCTTGTTGATTTTCATGGATTCAGTTATCAATTTCCATACAAATGACTCCTATTTTTTACATCTGGTCCTTGTATTCCCTTGACCTCAAATCAAACATTTACTATAAATAAGTCATAATTTCACCACTTTCATATTTAGTTATGAGAGTCTATATGTGGTCATTACCCATAATTTTAAGAAACTGGGTAACCACCTTGCTTGCCTGAAGAAAACTGAGGAAAGTGCCCATAACCTTAGCCCTGCACTTGAAACCATTCCAAGTCATGGATTCTTCACACCAAGAATTTGGACTCTCTTATCAGGGTAAAATTCCCCTTGAAGTTTCTTTATCAAAAGCTTTATCTCCTGTTAGGGAGATGCTCTCCCAGGAGACCCTAATGAGAAACCTCCCCTTGTGACTGAGACCAGTCACCAGTTAGGCGTATTTCCTTTGTTATCTCTGCCTGGTAACAAATTCCTACCAGGAAATATCTTGCTGAGCACATACCCTGGCTATGCTCCTTGGCTACCAATAGAATTTCATTGTAGCTGGTAAATAGAAAAATAGCAGCAACTACTATAGATTCATAAATGTAAGCAATTAAATTGCCTTTCTTACTTATTCATGAAAGTCGGTACTTTGCAAAATGAAATGAATTGATAAATTAAATTAACACACCAATGAGCAGACTTGCTCTGGGTTGTTTGGTTTTTTTATTACTACTTTCATAGCCAACAGAGCTGCTAAAAGATTTGAGAACTCTAGGAATGTTTATTCTTGGCCCTGATTTTTTTTCTTTTGTCCGCCTTCCTCTTAATCTCCTTTTTCATTCCAGAAACATGAATAATAACTATCCCATCAAAACATGTGAAGTATGCAGGTGCCATCATAGTGTTGGCTCCATTATCATATGACAGCCTCTTCCCCATCTTGCTAGAGAACAATGGAGCATCATTTGAATGACCATGAGATTCTGACTCTCAAAAATTCACACTTCTAAAGCCTTGAACCAACATACTGGATGTATCTAGAGAAGTTTGGACTCTATTTGTTAATGGTATTTGTGGGTTTAGGTCCCCTCAATGAACACTTTTATTCACAGTCAGCATGAAATAGAATTCTTTCTTTTCAAACTCAATTTTGTTAATTGTATTAAGGAGAAGATTTTTGGGGAGGCAGTTGGGAAGTGATTGACCCATAGAGAACTTCTCATGAAGTTTTCTGCTCAAGTTCACCTTAAAAAATTGGTGCCACCAAGTGGTGAAATTAAGAATATTGTCTGAAATGGAGGAGATGCCTATCAATTGGGGATTGACTAAACAAGGTATGGTTTATGCTTGTGATAGAATACCATTGTGCTATAAGAAATGACAAGCAGGCTGCTTTCAGAAAAATCTGGGAAGACTTATGAGTTGAACCAGAAGAACTATGTGCATGATCAACTGTGAACGCCTTAGATATTCTGATCAAGATAATGATCCACAACAATCCCAAAGAACTCATGATGAAAAATGCTGCACACTTCCAGAGAGAGAGAACTGAGGAGCTCTGTGTGTAGACTGAAGCATAATTTTTTCACTATCTTTATTTTTTGCTTTTTTTTTGCAAAATGACTAACATGGAAATATGTTTTGCATGATTTCACATGTATAATGGATATCATATTACTCGACTTCTCAATAGGTGGAAAGAAGCTTAAAAAAAAGGAAGAGAATTATATACTCAAAATTTTAAAATAAATATTAACAAAAAGAAATATTGTTTGACTCATTTGTTGTTTTGATAGACTATAAAACTAAAAACCAACCATGTGTTTTGAGTCTTAGTTACTACAGAAAAGCAAGAGCTAGTATGATCATTCATTTTGCATTTGAAGGAAACCATGTATTCTTCACACCAACAAGAAAATACTAAACCCATTGTGATAACAATAAGAACAATAGTGATAATAATATATAACATTTCTACTTTGCACACATTATAATATGGTAGATAGCACATTAAATGTGAAGTCAGGAAGACTTGCATTCATATTACATTTCTGACACTATCTGTGTGACTTGGAGAAAAATCATTTAATCTCTCTCAAGTTCCATTTCTACCTGTGTAAAATAAGGGTCTGAGATTTGATGGCCTCTTAGATCCTTTCAAACTTGACATCTAGAATCTTATCCCCTCCATTAAAATTCTTTGCTTCCTTGTCAAGATGTTGGATCCTGAATAATGAAAGGTTCTGCCAATAGGATATCAATTCTTACAGGTCCTACAAAGCTGGCAATGCTCTGTGTACAGACTGAGCAATTCGTTGTAGGTCCCTGGAACATCAATGTGACACAAAGTGTCAGCCACTAGCTATAGTATTGCTTCTACTCATGAGGAAGATCTCCTTAAGTTACTACCACCATGGAAGGCATGCCTCCATCAGGGATTCTCAGACTTTCTTTAATTGTGGCATAGGATTACCTGACAAAGGCCAAGGCCATTCACTGCATCCTGAGCCATCAGCAGCAGTGTTGACTTATGTCTTACCACTGGACTTATATGACTGGTGGGGAAAGTGAGGCTGATGACTTTGTACAGTTCTGACTCACTTAGTAATTCATTTGCAATTCAAGACCTCACACTCATGATTTTATTGGTCCTCTTATAAAGGACAAACAACAAGAAATACAGCATTCTCTTCCATGATAAATCATTGTATAGCTCCTGAAACTCACAATATGCTCCTAGCCCCTAGACTACACTAGTGAAATCCCAGCTCCTTAAAACATTTCCCTATATCAACTTATTTGAACTTTAGGTGTGTAACCTTGAGCAAGTAACATAATTTGTATGAACATATTTATTTATCTGTGAAATTAAGGGTTTGTACACAATGGCCTCTGAATTCCTTCTTACTTTATTTGTTGGGTGTGTGGTATTCTTTTTCTTTTGTTTTTTAAAAATTTTTTTCAATACTATTTTATTTTTCAAACACTATCCCATGAATTAATAAATTAAATTAACACACCAAAGAGCAGACTTGCTCTGGGATGCTTGGTTTTTTTTAGTACTAATTTCATAGCCAACAGTGCTGCTAAAAGATTTGAGAATTCTGAGAATGTTTATTCTTGGCCCTGATTATTTTTCTTTTGCCTGCCTTCATTTGTAAAGGTAGTTTTTAACATTTGTTTTTGTCTTTGTAAGAATATCTAAAGCTTTCAGAGTTGATCATTCTTAGAATATTGTTCTTGAAGGAGGGGCCAAGATGGTGGAGAAGAGACATGACTTTATCTGAACTCTCCTAGATGTCCCTCAAATTAACAGCAAATCAAATCCCTGAACTGGTTTTAGAGTGACAGGACCCACAAATATATTTGGAGCGTAATAAATTTCCAGCAGAAGATATTTTGGAAAACTTCAGGAAAGGTCTGTTGCAATTGGGCATGGAGGAAGACACGCCAAGCATAGACAGTACAGATACCCAGGGAGGTGTGAGCTCTTCCTGCTGGGGAATCTACTAGGAGGAATCTACAGTAGTGTTGGCTACTCTGACCTGGTTGCAAGCCAGTAGATCAGCAGATTAGCTGTAAGATGTTCAACATGAATAAAAAAGACAAACAGTGATCCCTTAAATCCCAGAAAATTGTGGAACCTGGCCACATGCACCCAGCACTGGAAATTAGTCAGCACTGACCCAGCACAACCACTGTCACCTGTAAAAGAAGCTTGGACAATCTCCCCTTTGCCCTAAAAGCAGGCCTCAAACATGTTTAAAAATGAGCAAAAAAAAAAGAGATAGTTTTTATGGAGAAAGAGAAGAGATTTAAAAAGCTGAGGACACTAAAAGCAGATCATCTCCAGATGAAGCCCCAAAGGGTCATATGACTTGGACCCCATCTCACAAGGCTCTCTTGGAAGAATTCAGAAAGGATCTTTAAAGAGAGTTAGAAGAAAATGGGGAAAGAAAATGAGATCTTTGCAAGAAAGTTTGGAAAAGGGAACACAGAAATTATCTGAAGAAAACTCCTTACAAAAAAGATTTAGTGAAATGGCCTCACAGTTTCCACCTTAAAGAATTGAAAGGCCTGGAATCTGATATTCAGAAAGGCAAAGGATCTTGGATTTAATTCAAGAATCAACTATCCAGCAAAATAGAGCATTATTGTTCAGGGAAGAAGATGGACATTCAATGATACAGATGAATTTCATCTATTTCTGATGAAAAGACCAGCGCTAAACAAAAAAATTTGACCTTCAAATACAGAACTCAAGCATAAAAAGGTAAAAATGAAAGAACTCTTGAGAACTATATCACTGATAGGGATATACTTAGAGAGTGTGGGTATAATTTGATTTTATTGTGATAATATGAAAAAGAAACTAGAGATGGAAAGGGGATTGTACTTGAAAAAGAGGAAAAAGGAGGGGAAATGAGGGAAATTACATCTCATGAAGAGGCAAAGAAGACCTATTATTACTGAGGGAAAGAAGGGAGAGGGATGAACATTGTGTGAATTTTACTCTCATCAGATTTGGCTCAAAGAGAGAATATCAGACATATTTGGTGTCACAGAGAAATGTCTCTCACCTTATAGGGAAGTGAAAGGGGAAAAGGAAAAGGAAAGGGTAAGGCTAATAAAAGGGAAAACAGAAGTAGTAGAGGAAAGGAATAGCAAAAGGAGCTATAAAGGGGAAGGGCTGTTTGAGGGAGGTGGTGCTCATAACTAAAATATGGAGAGGAGGGAAAAGGAAGAAATGAAAGAGAAAAGCATAACTTGGGACAAATAAGATGGTAGGAAATACAGAATTAGTCATTTTAACTGTGAATGTGAATGGGATGAACTCTCCCAAAAAGTATAAGTGGATAGCAGACAGGATTAAAAGCCAGAATCCTACAATATGTTGTTTACAAGAAACACATATAAAGCAGAGTGATACACACAGTACTAGTAAAGTTAAAAGGCCAGAGCAGAATTTTTTATGCTCCAGGTGAAGTAAAAAAAAAAAAAAGCTAGGGTAATGAAACTGATCTCATATCAAGCAAAAGCAAAAATAGATCTAATTTAAAAAGATAAGGAAGGAAGCTATATCTTATTAAATGGTACCTTAGATATTGAAGTAATATCAATGCTAAACATTTATGCACCAAGTGGTATAACATTCAGATTCCTAGAGGAGAAGTTAAGAGAACTGCAAGAAGAATTAGACAGCAAAACTATACTATACAGATAAATTAAACCACAAAATAAAAAAGAGAGAAGTTAAAGAGGTAAATAGAATTTTAGAAAAGTTACGTATGATGGATCTTTAGAAAAAATTGAATGGAGACAGAAAGGAATATGCTTTTTTCTTGGTGGTTCATGGAAACTATATAAAAATTGACCATGTATTAGAGCATAAAAACCTCAGAATCAAATGTAGAAAGGAAGAGACAGTAAATTCATTTCTTTTCAGATCATGATACAATAAAAATTACATGCAATAAAAGACCAGGGGAAAATAGACCAAAAATTAATTGGAAACCAACTAATCTAATCCTAAAGAATGAGTGGATGAAACAAATCATAGACACAATAATTTCACCTAAGAGAATGACAATAATGAGACAAAATAACAAAATTTGTGGTTTGCAGCCAAAGCAATTATTAGGGGAAATTTTATATCTTTAGAGGCTTACTTGCATAAAACAGAGAAAGAGAAGATGAATGAACTGGGCTTACAACTGAAAAAAAAAACTAGAATAAGAGCAAATTAAAAAACCCCAATTAAATATAAAATTTAAATTCTGAAAACAAAAGTGGAGATTGATAAAATGAAAGTAAGAAAACTATTGAATTAATAAATAAAACTAAGAGTTGGTTTTATGAAAAAGCCAACAACATAGATAAAGTTTTAGTTAATTTGATTAGAAAAAGGAAGGAAGAAAATAAAATTGTTAGTGTCAAAAATGAAAAGGGAGAACTTTCCACCAAGGAAGAGGAAATAAGAGCAATAATTAGGAGTTATTTTACCCAACTGTATGTCAACAAATTTGATGATCTGAATCTTGAAATGAAGGAATACTTACAAAAACATAGATTGCCCAGGTTAACAGAAGAGGAAATAAATTACTTAAATGGTCCCATTTTAGAAAAAGAAATAGAGCAAACTATTAATCAGCTCCCTAAGAAAAAATCGCCAGGGCCAGGTGGATTTACATGTATTTAAAGAACAATTAATTCCAAAATTATATAAACTATTTGAAAAAACAGGAAAAGAAGGAGTCCTTCCAAATTCCTTTTATGACACAGATATGGTGCTGATAGCTAAACCAGGTAAGGTGAAAACTGAGAAAGAAAATTATAGACCAATCTCCCTAATGAATATTGATGCAAAAATCTTAAATAAAACATTAGCAAAGAGATTACAGAAAGTCATCCCCGGGATAATACACCATGACCATGTCAGATATACACCAGGAATTCAGGGCTGGTACAATATTAAGAAAACTATTAGTATAATTGACTATATCAGTAACCAAACTATCAAAAATCATATAATTATCTCAATAGATGCAGAAAAAGCATTTTACAAAATCCAACATTCATTCCTATTAAAAAACACTACAGAGGGGGCAGCTAGGTGGTGCAGTAGATAGAGTACTAGTCCTGAAGTCAAGAGGACCCGAGTTCAAATCTGGCTTCACACACTTAACACTTTCTGGCTGTGTGACCCTGAGCAAGTCACTTATCCCCAATTGACTCAGCAAAACAAACAAAAAAACAACTAGAGATTTTAGGAATAAAATGGAGTCTTCCTTAAAATGATCAGAAGCATCTATTTAAAACCATCAGCAAACATCATATGTAATGAGGACAAACTAGAACCATTTCCAGTAAGATCAGAGGTGAAACAAGGTTGCCCACTATCACCATTACTATTCAATATTGTATTAGAAATGTTAGCTTTGGCAAAAAGAGAAGAAAAAGAGATTAAAGGAATTGGAGTAGGTAATGCAGAAACCAAATTATTACTCTTTGCAGATGATATGATGGTATACTTAGAGAACCCCAGAGAATCTACTAAAAAACTGCTAGAAACAATTTACAACTTTAAGAAAGTTGCAGGATACAAAATTTATCTACATAAATCATCAGCATTTTTATATTTTACTGACAAAGTCCAGCAGGAAGAGATACAAAGAATTCCATTTAAAATAGCTGTCAATAATATAAAATATTTGGGAGTCTAACTCCCAGAGCAAAGTCAGGAACTATATGAACACAACTACAAAACACTTTCCATACAAATAAAGTCAGATCTAATCAATTGGTAAAATATCAAGTGCTCATGGGTAGGCTGAGCTAATATAATAAAAATGACAATACTACCAAATTAAATCTACTTATTTAGTGCCATACCTATCAAACTCCCAAGAAATTATTTTATAGATCTAGAAAAAAATAATAAAATTCATCTGGAAGAACAAAAGATCAAGAATTTCAAGGGAATTTATGAAAAAAAATGCCAATGAAAGTGTCCTAGCTGTACCAGACCTAAAAGTATATTTTAAAGCAGCAGTCATTAAAACCATTTGGTATTGGCTAAGAAATAGAGTAGTCGATCAGTGGAATAGGTTAGGTTCACAGGACAAAATCGTCAATGACTATAGTAATCTAGTGTTTGAGAAACCCAAAGATCCCAGCTTTGGGGATAGGAACTCACTATTTGACAAAAACTGCTGGGAAAATTGGAAACTAGTATGGCAGAAATTAGACATTGACTCACACCTAACACTGTATACCAAATTAAGGTCAAAATGGGTTCATGAACTGGAAACTGAGTGGATGCCCATCAGTTGGAGAATGGCTGAATAAATTGTGGAATATTATTGTTCTGTAAGAAATGACCAACAGGATGATTTCAGAAATGCCTGGAGAGACTTACACGAACTGATGCTGAGTGAAATGAGCAGGACCAGGAGATCATTATATACTTGAACAACAATACTATATGATGACCAGTTCTGATGGACCTGGCCATCCTCAGCAACGAGATCAACCAAATCATTTCCAATGGAGCAGTAATGAACTGAACCAGCTACACCCAGCGAAAGAACTCTGGAAGATGACTAAAAACCATTACATTGAATTCCCAATCCCTATATTTATGCCCACCTGCGTTTTTGATTTCCTTCACAAGCTAATTGTACAATATTTCAGAGTCTGATTCTTTTTGTACAGCAAAATAACGGTTTGGTCATGTATACTTATTGTGTATCTAATTTATATTTTAATATATTTAACATCTACTGGTCATCCTGCCATCTGGGAAAGGGGGTGAGGGGTAAGAGGTGAAAAATTGGAACAAGAAGTTTGGCAATTATTAATGCTGTGAAGTTACCCATACATATAACCTGTAAATAAAAGGCTATTAAATAAAAAAAAATGGGTTCATGATTTAGACATGAAGAGTGTTACTATAAGCAAATTAGAATAAAAAATACTTTACCTCTCAGATCTGTGGAGAAGGAAGGAATTTGTGGCCAAAGAAGACCTAGAGTTCATTATTGAACACAAAATAAATAATTTTGATTATATTAAGTTTAAAAGTTTTTGTACAAACAAAACTAATGCAGACAAGATTAGAAGGGAAGCAATTAACTGGGAAAATTTTACATTCAAGCGTTCTGATAAAGGCCTCATTTCTAAAATATATAGAAAATTTATTCACATTTATAAGAATTCAAGCCATTCTCTAATTGATAAATGGTCAAAGGATATGAAGACAATTTTCAGATGAAGCAATTGAAGCTATTTCTATTCATATGAAAAGGTGCTCTAAATCATTGTTAATCAGAGACATGCAAATTAAGACAACTCTGAGATACCACTATACACCTCTCAGATTGGCTAAGATGAGAGGAAAAGATAATGAAGAATGCTGGAGGAAACGTGGGAAAACTGGGACACTGATACATTGTTGGTGAAGTTGTAAAGGGATCCAACCATTCTGCAGAGCAATTTGGAACTATGCTCAAAAAGCTATCAAACTGTGTATACCCTTTGACTCAGGAGTGTTTCTACTGGGTCTCTACTGATGTGTCCTGCTTTCTAGAGTCCCCACACTGGGGTGATTAAAATATACCTTTTTAGTAGAGAAGTGATGAGGTGGGACTCTCCTGAAGATGGAGATCCGTTTAATCTTAATTAAGAAAAATGGAATCCACTTAATTTAAGGACTTTCCCCTTTACATAATGTAACAAAAACAACACTGCACACGTGGGACCACATAAACAACTTGCTATTGTATGTAGTTTGCCACCTGGTATCATTCTTCCAAACTGAATAGATGCCCATCAGTTGGAGAATAGCTGAATAAATTATGGTATATGAATGTTATAGAATGTTATTGTTCTTTAAGAAATGATCAGGAGAACGATTTCAGAGAGGCTTGGAGAGACATATATGAACTGATGCTAAGTGAAATGAGCAGAACCAGGAGATCATTGTACATGGCAACAAGATTATATAATGATCAATTCTGATGGATGTGGCTCTTTTCAACAATGAGATGATTCAGGCCACTTCCAATGATCTTATAATAATGAGAGCCATCTACACTCAGAGAGAGGACTGTGGGGACTGAGTGTGGATCACAACATAGCATTTTCACTCTTTTTGT
This sequence comes from Sarcophilus harrisii, assembly GCF_902635505.1. NCBI lineage: Eukaryota > Metazoa > Chordata > Mammalia > Dasyuromorphia > Dasyuridae > Sarcophilus > Sarcophilus harrisii. The sequence goes on along the minus strand of NC_045432.1, from coordinate 13,978,084 downwards.
TTTGGTTTGCTTGAAATTTTTTCTCATTTTTTTCCTTTTTGATTTAATTTTTCATGTGCAGCAAGATAATTATATAAATATATACACCTATATTGGATTTAACATATATATTTTACCATGTTTAACATATATTGGATTATTTGCCATGTAGGGGAGGGGGTGGGGGAAGAGAGGAAAATTGAAACACAAGGTTTTACAAGGGTCAGTGTTAAAAAATTATCCTTTTGTATGTTTTGAAAATAAAAAACTTCAATAAAAAAGAATACAAACAAATGAATATTGTTCTTATCATGCCCAATGTTCTGATAGTGCTCTTAAATTTATATAGCTATGTATTTCTTTTTTTTTATTTTTTATTTTTTTTGCTATGTATTTCTTATATAGAAATTTATACATTTATACATATACATATACATACATTTTTGTTCCAAATTTTTTTCCCTCTGTCGCTTACCTTCCCCCTTTCCAAGACCCAAAGCAATCTGATATGGGTTAAATATGTGATCAATTTTTGCCATGTGTGCAAGAAAATCCTCCCAAAAGATAAAAAACCATGAGAAAGAAAGAGCAAACAAACAAAAAAAAAGTGAAAATACTTTGCTTTGATCCATTCTAAATTCCCTTTTATTCCCGGATCTGTGATCCTATGTATAACCTTGGGCAAGTCACTTCATTATTTTGGGCTTCTGTTTCCTCTTCTCTAAAACAGGAGAGTTGGACTAGATGATCTCTGGGGTACCGGCATACCATTGATCTAGAATCTATCTATGATCCTATAATCCTTAATACAAACCAGTAGAGAAGATATGATCAGTATTCCCTTCCCCCAGATGAGGAAAATGGCTAAAAGAGGCAGTTATATGTTCCTAGAGTTATAAGTATGGGGTGAGATTTCAGCCAAGTCTTGAAGGAAAGGAGGTAATCCAGAAAGTGGAGATGAGAGGAAGAGCATTCTAGGCATGGGGACAGTCAGTGAAAAGGCTGAGCCAGGAAATGTTATTTCAGACTTTCTTGATTCCAGTTTCCTGAATTGTTAAATAGGATGATAATCATATCTACCTGGAAGGGTTGTTGTGAAGATCAAATAATATAATAAAATGTTATATTTGTAAAATAAAATGCTTAGGACAGTACCTGGCACACAGTAGGTACATGTGTGTTTGTGTGTGTATACTATATACACACTCTCTCTCTCTCTCTCTCTCTATATATATATATATATATATACACACACACACATATATATGTATATATACACATACATAAATATACACACACAATATATATAAAGAGAGAGAAAAGTATACATAGGTACGTATACATATATATGCATATATATATTTAGGTATATATGTATATTATATTGTGTATCTATATATTATATTGTATATCTATTTTTCTATGTGCATATCACATTTTCTTGACTTCAAAGTTACTTTCTATTCACCATACTATGCTTTAGAAATGTTGTAGGAGATAAAATAAATCCACATAAATTACCAACATTTTTGCTTATTATCAAAAAAAATTAGCAGGAAGGAATGGAAAGAAAAAATTCACTAAAAAAAGCCTTATAGAATTGTATCAAATATCAGGAGTCTGCCTACATAAATGCAATAATAAAAACATTCTTTGTGGAAATAAAGACAAACCTAAATTTCTTACTCTGGGCTGGATATAGAAAAAGAATAAAAAGATAATAATACCTAAATTAATTTACTTATTTGTCATAACAATTCAACTACCAAAGAATTATTTGAGAAGCCTAGACAAATCAAAATGAAATTCTCATGAAGAAACAAAAAGGTCAAGAATCTGACGATGAATTTCATTTTAATTTTTCTAACTTTCTCAAGTAATTTATTGGTAGTTGGATTATGATGGCACTGAACAAATAAATTAATTTAGCTACTATTGTCGTTTTTATGATACTGTCTTGACCTGGACATGAGCAATTAATATTTCACCAGTTATTTACATCTGTCTTTATTTCTATAAAGAGTATATAGTAGTCGGATTCATATAGTTCTTGAATGTACCTTAGTCATGTCCAACTCTTTGTGACTCTATTTGGGATTTTCTTGGCAGAGACTGGAATGGTTTTCCATTTCCTTTTTCAGCTCATTTTATAGATGAACAAACCGAGGCAAAGAGGGTGAAGTAATTTGTCCAGGGTCACATAGCTAGTAAGTTTCTCAGACCAGATTTGAACTCATGAAGAGTCTTCTTGAATCCATGCCTGGCACACTAGACACTGCAGTGCCACCTAGTTGCCTTACTTTGGTAGATACTCTCCCAAATATTTTATACTTCCTGTGGTTATTTTGAAGGGGATTTCTGTTTTTAGCTCTTCCTGATAGGATTTATTGTTAATAAAGGAATGCTGATGACTTATGTGACTTTGTTTAATATCCTGTAACTTTGCAGAAATTTTTTAATATACATTTTATGTATAAATATAATGATATTTTAAAATAAACTTTAGTTGACTCGGGTTTTATAAGTAAGTCATAATATCTTCAAAAGGCAATAATTTGTTTTCTTCTTTCTCTGTTTATTTTCTTGGCTTCTCTTTATCATCATATTGATGGAGTTAAAATGTCTAAGGCTATGTTAAATAGTAGTAGGAATTCTTGCTTTATTATTGCTCTTATTGGAAGGGTCTTTCATTTTTTTCCATTACATATAATATTTGCTCTTGGGTTTAGATGGATATTTTTTACTCTATTAAAAAAGTCCATTTATTCTTAGAATAAAAACCAGTGTTGGATAGGATCAAAAGCCCTTTTAGAATTTATTTTGAGTATTTATGTAACTAACAAAATTTGTTGTTATTTATTGTCTTCCTTACATTGAACTAACCTGGTATATTATAATTCCTGGAGTAAATCCAATATGGCCATAGTATATAATGTATCTAATATGTTCTTGTAGCCTATTGCTAATATTTTTGAAATTTTTGTGTTCATGTTCCTTAGAAATATTGGCCAATAATTTTCATTCTGTATTTTGAGTCTCCCTTGTTTAGGAATCAAAATCATGTTTGTGTTGTAAAAAGATATCAGAAGGGTAATTTCTCTTACTATTATTGAAATCTGTTTAATTAATATTAGAATTAATTATCATTTGAAAAGTTTATTAAAAATCCATCTGGTCCTGGAGTTTTCCCCCTTTGGGGGTTCATTTCATAACTCACTCAACTTATTTTTTCCGATATTGAGCTATTTAAATATCATATTTCTTCCTTCATTAATATGAGCCATCTGTATTTTTTTTAAGTATTCTTCCATTTGATCAGTTTTGTTGGTATATAATTAGGTAAAATAATTTCTGAAAAATTCCTTCATTTCTTTTTCAATTGTTATAATTTTTAAAATTTTATATAATTTGGTTTTCTCTCTTTTTAAATCAAACTTTATTTTATTAGATTAAAAAAAGCTCCTATTAAAAAAAAACAGCTAATGTTATGCCACAGTTCTCTTTTATTGTCCTGACTCAGTTTCCCTAATTATCCTGACTCAGTCCTGCCTTGCTTTCCCTGCTTCTCAGTTCTGCAAAACCTCCCCTCCCTCTTTATCAGAATACTTGATAAGGATAAAAGATCTTATGTTTTAGAATATCAGAATGCCTCTCCCCATCCCAAGCTATTGGAATGTCAGATACCATCTTATCCAGATGCCTCTCCCCATGTCTGGGGAGCCTCCCCCTGATTATGTCATCTCATCTCTGGTAGTTCACCCCACCCTGTCAGAGTCCTGTTCCCACTCTTAGCACCCTGACGCAGCCCCTGCCTCAGTCTACCCCCTGCATCTGAGCCATGTGTCTTTGAAAACTCACATTGTTTGCTGGGTTCTTGGAGACAATAGTCTCATTCAGCCCTGGGACCAAACTATAGCTCCATTTGGTTCCAATATATCTCTCCATTTAATAAACTATTAAATACTCTCTAATCTCTATCTTACTCAGTTTCTCTAGCATTATATAATTAGATGAAAAACAGTTAAATAAGACTGTTATCTATTTTAAATTTAAACATTTATGAGTTCAATAGTTTTTTTTTCTTTCAATTTTGTTAATGTTTCTTTGATTTTCAAAATTTCTACTTTGTTATTCGGCTGAGCAAATCTGTTATTCAGACTTTTTAGCTGTATACCCAATTGGTTGATTTGTTCTTTCCTGCTTTTCTTGATGAAAATGTTTAGAAATATGCATTTTACCCTAAGAACTATTTTTGCTGCATCCCATAAGTTTTGATATGGTGTCATTGCTGTCATTTCCTTTGATAAAATTTCCTATTGTTCCTAAAACTTGTTTTTATAATCCATTAGGTCTTTAGAATTATGTTAGTCTTTAATTATTTTTTAATTCTTTGTGTAAGGGTCCTTTATTGAATATACTTGTTATTATACTTATAAGTAAATCATATGCTTAATATTTCTACTTTTTTACATTTTGGATGAGGTCTTTTTACCCCAATACATGATCAATTTTTCTAGAAATGCTATGTACAGCTGAAAAGTGTATAAATCTTTTTCTATTCAGTATTCGATTCATATTTCCATTGAGTAATTTCTGGCAATTAAAGTTCTTTTCACATCCTTACCATCCTTATTTGTTGGTTTGATTTATCTAGGTCCAAAAAGGAAATATTTTATTTAGTTTTACTAAGTATTTCTTCTTCCAGTTTTATTAACTTTTCCTTTAAGTAATTACATGTGATTCCCCTAGGTATATAAGTATTGATGACAATTCATTATCTATGGTGATTTTAAACACAACATATTTTCCTAGATGATATCTTTTTTATTGTCTATCTTTACTGTACAGTTGTCTCAAATGATTGTTATTCTTGCTCTTTTGAGTTCAGCTACAGCATAGCAGAATTTGCTTTAAACTTTTAACTATAAGAATCTCATATTTCAAATGTGTTTATTCTAAGTAATATATTGTTAGATTCTGTTTTCTGGCTGATGCTGCTGTTCTCCTCTGCAATTATAATTGCTAAATGTATATTACCTTCCATCCTATTGTTGTGTATTTTTCCCCCTTTTAGCCAATAAGAAGGTAGTAAAAGAGAAGGAATTTTTCTGACACTTGTTTTCTATAAAGAAATAGCCTGATTCAGAAAGAGGGCTATGGGGACTGAATGTGGATCACAACATAGTATTTTCATCTTTTGTTGTTGTTATTGTTTGTTTGCTTGCTTGTTTTTTTCCTCTCATTTTTTTTATCTGATTTTTCTTGTGCAGCATGATACATGTGGAAATTTATTTAGAAGTATTGTAATGTTTAACCTATATTGGATTACTTGCTGTCTAGGAGAGGGAGATGGGGAAAGAGAGGGAGAAAAGTAAGGAATACAAGGTTTTGCAAGGATGAATGTTGAAAACTATCTTTGCATATATTTTGAAAAATAAAAAGGTATTTTTTAAAAAAACAAAATATTGAACAAAATAAATAAAATACAACAAAAAATCAAATTATAACTACAGACCAAGATTAGAGGACAATTCTTGGAGTACATACTCACTTATAATAAAACATTTCCCTTAAAAAAAAAAACAGTCTACTTCTGCTCTGTTGCAACTCTTCTCTTGAGCTTGCCTCTTTCTGGATCCCAAGTTTTTACTTTTTCTTCCCATCCTTTTGATTACCCTTCCATGTCCCCCTCTCCAACATTCAAATTTGTTTTTCTTTTGACTACTCTCTTACCTACCCTGCCTTTCCCTTTAAATCCCTTTCTCTCCTCCCCTTCTTTCAGTCCCCTCCTATTTCACTTTTAAGTTTAACATGTTTTCTATACCAATGTCTGTTGTCTCTCTATATGTGTGTGTGTGTGGGAAGTTTGGGAGATATGAGAATGTATACTTATATTCAGTCTTCCTTTATCCAGTCCAGATGACATTGAAGTTCATGGTATGCTCACTCCTCTTGCTTCCCCTATAACTAAATACTTTTCATCTTAGGCATCTGTATAATATGTTTTCTACCATTCTCCCCTTCTCCTTTCATTTTCTTTTTTTTGTCTTCTCCTGAGATCATTAAAATAGAACAAAACCACCCACAAAGCCTTTCATGTGATTGCCTTCCTCTACAACCCTTAAACATTCTAAGGTTTTCAGAAGACACTTCTTTCTTATCTCCCTATTCTCATGTAAACAATCCATCCCCACATATTCCTTTCCAATTAAATAAATGTGTGTTCCTTTCTTTGTTTCTCTTAGTTCCTGCTTTTCATTTTCAAACTGCCTACTCATTTTCATTTCTTTCATTAAAATAATTGGGTTCTGTCAATAAAAAGTTATTTAAAAAAATAAAATAATTGGAAAACATTTATTTCATTAAAAGTCCCCTTTTCCCCATGTAAGATTGTTTCATTTTGCCAGTAGGTTTTTAGTTGCAAGCCTCTCTGTCTCTCTGTCTCTGTCTCTGTCTCTCTGTGTCTCTGTGTCTCTGTGTGTCTCTCTCTCTTTCTCTCTCTTTGTCTCTCTCTCTCTCTCTCTCTCTCTCTCTCTCTCTCTCTCTCTCTCTCTTTCTCCAGTCCAGGCAGAATGGCCTTTTTCATGGTATCACACACATGATACTCCAACTCTCTTTTTTTGTGCCATTGGACTGACTGTCCCTCATCTCTGCCCTATGCTCTCTTCTTATTTCCACCTCTTAGAATCCCTGATTTCCTTTCAATTTGGCTCAAGGACCACCTCTTTCTCAAATCTATTCCTGATCTTCCCACTGGCTAGTGCCCCTCTTCTCCAATTATATTTATTTATTTATTTATATTTTAAAATTTTATATTATAATTATTTTGTATTTCTTTTATATCAAAACATATCTTTTATCATTTAAAAGTTTTAGATATTTTGTACAAACTTTAAATATATATGTGTATATACATATATACATATACATACATACATATATATGTATACATATATATATATATATATATAGAGAGAGAGAGAGAGAGTCTTCCCCAGTACAATGTGAACTCCTTGCTTCTGTCTTTGTGTTCTCCTTAACTAATAGAATACCTGGCACACAGTAGGTGCTAAGGAAATGCTTGTTGGGTGACTGATAAAAATGAAGCAAAACAGTTATCACAGGATGGTAGTGATTCCACCTCCTATTCCTTGCCCCACATTGGAGACCTTTAGTCAAAAGTTAAATGACCATTTGTCAGGTATGTATGTATGTATGTATGTATCTAGTAAGGATTACTTTGGGGTCCCTATTTCACTAGAAAGCTACTGGGATCTATCTCATATTTACAATTCTGTTTTCTGAAGAAAAAGAGAAACCAAATCTATGGTTGAAATTGACAAATACTTAATATGCAATGTTATTTACCAGAGACCCTGAGGGTCTGAACATCACCAACCTGAAAAATCTTTCTGTTTACCTTCATTAAGTAAAGCATGATGCGTTGGTACTGGAGGCAAGCTGTTCAAACCTTAATTACATAATTTGATGATGTATGATTTCAGAGTTCTGTTGGTGAGCACCAAAGAAGTGGTAGGGGAAACAGCATTTGCTGGCACACTTTATCACTTCCCACCAGACACTTCTCTTCCTTTCTCTGCCCCCTCCCACTTTTCTTTGTCTAGGTCCTTCCTTCTTCCCCTGCTCTTATATCCCCAGTTCCCTTTAATTAAGATTTTCTCTCCCTGATTATGTCTTCAATCCATCAGTAACTCTCAGAGAGATAGAAGCAGCTCAGTCCAATCACCAATACCCCCAAAAGACCCTGGATTTTTTTCGTTGTTATGTATTTGGGACAGGAGACAGGATCTACATGTTTAAAGCACTGAAGCATGTTTTGTAGAGGAGGAAGGAGTTTGAAATCTAAGTGCAATTAAGGTCCAGTACATCAAATTAATTTGCAAATGGCAGGTGATTAATCCCTTAAAAGGAATATGAATGAAACTTTCTCCATAACAATGATAAATAGCAGTAGCACTCAAATGAAATCTACCCGGTTGACAGCTAAGGTTTAGTTAAGGTTGACTTGCTACTTATACAGATACTGTGGGATTTATTAAATTTTTCATGAGGATGGAATTTTGCAAATGATTTTGCTGATGAAACTGGCTTCAAAAATCACTTGCAGTCCTTTTAGGGGCATTTTTTTCCCAGATTGTTCTTGTTCCTTAAAAGAACTTAATTTTTTTTTGTAGTCTCAGACCTATGATTTCATCAGTGTAAGCAGCTCAGAACTTGAAAACAAGGGATTTGAATTGAATTTTGACTCTCCTTTAACCACTGCTGTGTGACTTTGCACAAAAGGCATAATCTCAAAGAATCTCAGATTCTGTAGCTATGAAAGGAGGCTATCAAACTAGATACATGATTTCTAACATCCATTTCAATTTTTTATTTATGGTTCACAACCCCCAACACCCTCCACCAATGGAAACAGCTAACTCCTCAGTAACTTATCAACCTAGAAAGTTGCCTGGGTACATGGAGAGAGTACATGGACCATCTCCAGAGTAACATAACTAGTGCTTGGCAGAGTCAAGACATGAAACCAACTCTGCTCATCTCTGAGGTCAGATACTCTATCCACATTGACTCTCCTCTTTGTTCATTAGAAGAAAAAAGAAGCCAAATTGCAAAAATAGAACCTGGATATTCTCTTTAAAAGTTCATTTTCCAGTTGTTGTTGTTGTTGTTGTTTTGGGGGGAACTGCTTAATTTCCATCAAGCACATAATTATGATCTTCTACTAAATTCCTCTTCTAGTGACACATGGAGGGATGGAAGAGAGTCTGAGCTCTCAAAGGCTGTGCTAATGGAAGACAAGGTTTGAAGGGCTGCCAAGCTGGAAGCAATTTCAGTCCAGGATTGGTGCCATTCAAGGACCAGCATACCTCACATCAAATTGCTACAGAGTCAGACTCCAATTATGATGGATTTTTTCCCCCAACACTGAATAAGAATAGTCCATAATAAAGTACCTTTGGTCTCTACTAAAAAAGGAAGTGCCCTAAAAATAAAATCATAATCCTCAAATTATGTATTTAGAGTTGTGAACACTTTGTCCCTAGGACTAATCCTTTTTACTTAATAATGGTAAACACATGAATATTTTTGGTTGGTGATATTCAGACCTTCAGGATGCAAGTAACATAACACATTAAGCATTTGCCAATTTCTTTTTTTATTAAACCATTTTATTTACAAAACATATGCATGTCAAAAAGTTTTCAAACTGTGCATACCCTTTGATCCAGCAGTGTTACTACTGGGCTTATATCCCAAAGAGATTATAAAGAAGGGAAAGGGACCTGTATGTGCACGAATGTTTGTGGCAGCCCTCTTTGTAGTGGCTAGAAACTGGAAACCGAGTGGATGCCCATCAGTTGGAGAATGGCTGAATAAATTGTGGTATATGAATATTATGGAATATTATTGTTCTGTAACAAATGACCAACAGGATGATTTCAGAAAGGCCTGGAGAGACTTACACGAACTGATGCTGAGTGAAATGAGCAGGACCAGGAGATCATTATATACTTCAACAACAATACTATACGATGACCAGTTCTGATGGACCTGGCCATCCTCAGCAATAAGATCAACCAAATCATTTCCAATGGAGCAGTAATGAACTGAACCAGCTACGCCCAGAGAAAGAACTCTGGGAGATGACTAAAAACCATTACATTGAATTCCCAATCCCTCATATTTATGCCCACCTACATTTTTGATTTCCTTCACAAGCTAATTGTACAATATTTCAGAGTCTGATTCTTTTTGTACAGCAAAATAACAGTTTGGTCATGTATACTTATTGTGTATCTAATTTATATTTTAATATATTTAACATCCTCTGATCATCCTGCCATCTGGGGGAGAGGGTGGGGGATAAGAGGTGAAAAATTGGAACAAGAGGTTTGGCAATTGTTAATGCTGTAAAGTTACCCATGCATATAACCTGTAAATAAAAGGCTATTAAATAAAAACAAAAACATATGCATGGGTAATTTTTCAACACTGATCCTTGCGAAACTTTCCGTTCCAAATTTTTCCCTCCTTCCCCCCATCTCCTCCCCTAAATGTCAGGTAGTCCAATATATGTTAAATATGTTAAAATATATGTTAAATCCAATATATGTATACATATTTATACAGTTATCTTACTACAGAAGAAAAATTGAATCTAGAAAGAAAAATAAAACCTGAGAAGGAAAACATAAAAGCAAGCAAACATCAACAGAAAGTGTGAAAATGCTATGTTGTGGTTCACACTCAGTTCCCACAGGGCTGTCTCTGGGTGTAGCTGATTCTCTTCATTACTGTATAATTGCAACTGATTTAAATCATCTCATTGTTGAAGAGAGCCATGTCCATCAGAATTGATCATCATATAATCTTGTTACTGTGGTTCTGCTCATTTCACTTACCATCAGTTCATGTAAGTCTCTCCAGACATCTCTGAAATCATCCTGCTGGTCATTTCTTACAGAACAATAGTATTCACCCTCTCTCTAATTGATGGGCATCCACTCAGTTTCCAGTTTCTTGCCACTATGAAAAGGACTGCTACAAATATTTTTGCACATGTGGGTCCCTTTCCCTCTTTTAAGATCTCTTTGAGATATAAGCCCAGTAGAATCATTGCTGGGTATGCACAGTTTGATAACTTTTTGAACATAGTTCCAAATTGCTCTCCAGAATGGTTGAATCAGTTCACAATTCCACCAACAATGTATTAGTGTCCCAGTTTTACCTCATCCCCTCCAACATTCAGCATTATTGTTTCCTGTCATCTTAACCAATCTGAGAGGTGTATAGTGGTACCTCAGAGTTGTTTTAATTTGCATTTCTTTGATCAATAATGATTTGGAACACCCTTTCATATGACTAGAAATAGTTTCAATTTCTTCATCTGAAAATTATTCATATCTTTTGACCATTTATCAATTGGAGAATGGCTTGATTTCTTATAAATTTGAGTCAATTCTCTCTATATTTTGGAAATGAGGCCTTTATCAAAACCTTTGACTGTAAAAATGTTTTCCCAGTTTATTGTTTCCCTTCTAATCTTGTCTGCATTAGTTTTGTTTGTACAAAATCTTTTAAATTTGATATAATCAAAATTTTCTATTTTGTGATCAATAATGATCTGTGGTTCTTCTTTGGTCACAAATTCCTTCCTCCTCTACAGATCTGAGAGGTAAACTATCCTATGTTTTTCTAATTTATTTATAATATCATTCTTTATGTCTAGATCATGAACCCATTTCGACCTTATCTTGATATATGGTGTTAGGTGTGGGTCAATGCCTAGTTTCTGCCATACTAGTTTCCAATTTTCCCAGAAGGTTTTGTCAAATGGTGATTCTCCCAAAAGCCTATTTCTTAGCCAATATCAAATGTTTTTGGTGACTACTGCTTTATAATATAGTTTTAGATCTGGTCCAGTTAGGCCACCTTCATTTGATTTTTTTTCATTAATTCCCTTGAAATTCTTGAGCTTTGGTTCTTCCAGATGAATTTTGTTGTTATTTTCTCTAGTCAGTAAAATAGTTTCTTGGGAATTTGATTGGTATAGCACTAAATAAATAGATTAGTTTAAGTAATATTGTCATCTTTATTATATTCACTCTATCCACTAGCACTTAATATTTTTCCAATTGTTTAGATATGACTTTATTTGTGTGGAAAGTGTTTTGTAGTTTTGTTCATATAGTTCCTGACTTTCCCTTGGCAAACAGATTTCCAAATATTTTATACTATCGACAGTTATTTCAAATGGAATTTCTCTTTGTATCTCTTGCTGTTGTATTTTGTTAGTGATGTTTAAAAATGCTCATGATTTATGTGGATTTATTTTGTATTCTGCAAGTTTGTTAGACTTGTGGATTATTTCTAATAGCTTCTTAGTTGATTCTCTGGGGTTCTCTAAGTATACCATCATATCATCTGCAAAGAGTGATAATTTGGTTTCCTCATTACCTACTCTAATTCCGTTAATCTCTTTTTCTTCTCATATTGCCAAAGCTAGCATTTCTAATACAATATTGAATAGTAATGGTGATAGTGGGCAACCTTGTTTCACCTCTGATCTTAATAGGAATGGTTCCAGTTCATCACCATTACATATGATGCCTGCAGATGGTTTTAAATAGATGCTACTGACTATTTTAAGGAAAAGTCGATTGATTCCTATACTCTCTAGTGTTTTTAATAGGAATGGATGTTGGATTTTATCAAATGCTTTTTCTGCATCTATTGAGATAATCATATGTTTTTGTTAATTTGGTTATTGATATAGTCAATTATGCTAATAGTTTTCCTAATATTGAACCAGCCCTGCATTCCTGGTATAAATCCTACTTGGTCATGGTGTATTATCCTGGGGATGACTTTCTGTAATCTCTTTGCTAATATTTTATTTAAGATTTTTGCATCAATATTCATTAGGGAGATTGGTCTATAATTTTCTTTCTCTGTTTTCATCCTACCTGGTTTAGGTATCAGTACCATGTCTGTATCATAAAAGGAATTTGGTAGGAGTCCTTCATTCCCTCTATTTTTTTCAAATAGTTTATATAATATTGGAATTAATTGTTCTTTAAATGTTTGGTAGAATTCACATGTAAATCCATCTGGTCCTGGGGATTTTTTCTTAGGGAGTTGATTAATAGCTTGTTCTATTTCTTTTTCTAAAATGGGACTATTTAAATAATTTATTTCCTCTTCTGTTAATCTGGGCAATCTATATTTTTGTATTCCTCCATTTCACTTAGATTATCAAATTTATTGACATAAAGTTGGGCAAAATAACTCCTAATTATTGCTCTAATTTCCTCTTCATTGGTAGAAAGTTCTCCCTTTTCATTTTTGAGACTAACAGTTTGATTTTCTTTCCTTTCTTTAATCAAATTAACTAGAGGTTTATCTATTTTGTTGTTTTTTCATAAAACCAACTTTTAGTTTTATTTATTAATTCAATAGTTTTCTTACCTTCAATTTTATTAATTTCCCCTTTTATTTTCAGAATTTCAAATTTGGTATTTAATTGAGGGTTTTTAATTTGTTCTTTTTCTAGCTTTTTTAGTTGCAAGCCCAATTCATTGATCTTCTCTTTCTCTATTTTATTCAAGTAAGCATCTAGAGACATAAAATTTCCCCTTATTACCACTTTAGCTACATCCCACAAATTGTGTTACGTTGTTTCATTATTGTCATCCTCTTGGATGAAATTATTAATTGTGTCTATGATTTGCTGTTTCACCCATTCATTCTTTAGGATGAGACTATTTAACTTCCAATTACTTTTTGGTTTCTTTTCTCCTGGCTTTATGTTGCATGTGATTTTTATTGCATCATGATCTGGGAAAAAATGCATTTTTTTTCTGCTTTTCTGCATTTGATTTTGAGGTTTTTATGTACTAACACATGGTCAAATGTTTTATAAGTTCCATGAACCGCTGAGAAAAAAGTAAACTTCTTTCTGTCTCCATTTAATTTTTTCCAAAGATCTATCATACCTAACTGCTCTCACCTTTTGTTTGCCTCCTTATTACTTTCTCATTTATTTTGTGGTTCGATTTATCTAATTCTGAGAGAGCAAGGTTGAGACGCCCCCTAGTATAGTTTTGCTGTCTATTTCTTCTTGCATCTCTCTTACTTTCTCCTCTAGGAATTTGGATGCCATATCACTTGGTGCATATATGTTTAGTATTGATATTGCTTCATTATCTAGGGTACCCTTTAGTAAGATATAGTTTCCTTCCATATCTCTTTTAATTAGATCTGTCTTTTCTTTTACTTAATCTGAGATCAGGATTGCTACCCCTGCTTTTTTTTTCTGCACCTGAAGCATAATAGATTCTGCTCCAGCCCTTTACCTTCACTCTTGTATGTATCACTATGTTTTAAATGTGTTTCTTGTAAACAACATATTGTAGGATTCTGGCTTTTAATCCAGTCTGCTATCCACTTCTGTTTTATGGGGGAGTTCATCCCATTCACATTCACAGTTAAATAACTACTTCTGTATTTCCTGCTGTCTTATTTACCCTAAGCTATGCTTTTCTCTCTCCTATACCCCTTCCCTCCTTCCCTGTATTTTGCTTTTGATGACCACTTTCCTCAAATAGTCCTCCTTCTTTAGAGCCCCTCCCTATTTTTTACACCTTTCTCCTAATTCTTCTATTTTCCTTTTCTTCTATTATTTTCTTCTATTATTCTATTATTTTCTTCTTCTATTATTTTCTTCTATTATTAGAATTCTTCTATTATTAGAATTATTTTCTTCTATTATTATTCTATTATTCTATTTCCCTTTCTTTTCCCCCTTTCCCTCCTACTTCCCTATAAGGTGAAACAAATTTCTTTGTGATAACAAATATATCTGCTATGTTCTCTTAGAGCCAAATCTGATGAGAGTAAGATTCACACAATGCTTATCTCCTTCCCTTCTTTTCCTCAATTAAAATAGGTTTTCCTTGCCTCTTTATGACATGTTATTTCCCTCATTTTACCTCCTTTTCCCTCTTTTTCCAGTATGATCCCTTTTCCACTTCTAGTTTCTTTTTCATATTATCATAATATAATCAAATTATACCTGTATTCTCTAAGTATACCCATAACAGAAATACAATTCTCAAGAGTTCTTTCCTTTTTACCTTTTTATACTTTTCCTGAGTTCTGTGTTTGGAGATCAAAATTTTTGTTCAGTTCTGGTCTTTTCATTAGAAATAGGTGAGATTTATCTATATCCTTGAATATCCATCTTCTTCCCTGAAAGATAATGCTTATATTAAATGGATAGATTATTCGTGGCTGTGACCCCAGTTCTTTTGATTTTTGGAATATCAGATTCCAGGCCCTTGATCCTTTATGGTGGAAGCTGATAGGTCCTGGTTAATCCTAATTGTGGCTCCTTTGTATTTAAATTGTTTCTTTCTGGCTGCTTGCAATATCTTTTCCTTGGTATGATAATTTTGAAATTTAGCCACGATATTCCTTGGGAATTTAATTTTGGGGTCTCTTTCAGGAGGTGATAGGTGAATTTTTTGATGGCTATTTTACCTTCTGATTCTAAAATATTAGAACAGTTTTCTTTTATCATTTCTTGTCTAGGTTCTTTTTTTCATCATGGCTTTCAGGAAGCCCAATAATGCTTAGATTGTCTCTCCTAGATCTATTTTCCAGGTTAGTTGTTTTTCCTAGGAGATATTTTATATTTTCTTCTATTTTTTTTCTTTTTTTGTTTTTCTTTCACAGATTCTTGAAGTCTTATTGAGTCATTCACTTCCTTTGGTTCAATTCTAAGTTTTAGTGTATTATTTTCTTCAGTTACCTTTTTGAGCTCCTTTTGCAATTGGCCAATTACATTTTTTTATTCATTGAATTTTTTTTCCCATTTTTCTGTTCATTCTTGCAATGATCTCATTTCATTTCCCCATTTTTCTTCTAACTCTCTTTTAAGATCCTTTATGCAATCTTTGAAGAAAACCTTGTGAAATAGGGACCAGCTCATGTCTCTCTTTGGGGCTTCTTCTGGAGTTGCTTTAACTTTGGGAATCTCAGGATTTGAGGTCTGTTCTTCTCTCTCACCATAAAAGCTATCTATGGTGAGAGTTAATTTTTGTTTTTTTATTCATCTTTTTTTAAGGCTTGAGGTCTGCTCAATGCAAAGGAGCAACAGCTGCTTTAAGTTGCCCCGGGGCAGTTCTGATGATTGATTTCCAGTGCTGGGTAATGGCGACTAGATCCGGAGTTCTTCAGGGGCTCAGTGGTTTACAATTTGTCTTTTGCAAAAGGCAAATCTGCCAAACCACCTGCTTGCAACCAGGACAGAGTGGCCTAAGAGGCTCACAGAAGACTCCCAGGTGGATGAAACTACCCTGTTCTGACTCCCAACCCCAGCTTCTTGCCCCAGTCTCCCTGTGCTGTGATCTGGGCTCGGCAGATTGTCCCCCCGCCCAATTGAAACAGACCTGATCTGAAATTCTTCCAAGGTATCTTCTTCTAGAAATGTGTTGTACTCCAAATATTTGTGGATTCTTTCACTTCAAAACTTGTTTAGAGGCTTAATCTGCTGTTGGTTTGAGGGAAGATCAGAGGATGTCACAGAAAGTGGTGTTTGCTTTCCACCATCTTGGCTCTGACCCTGGAAATCTCCTTCTGCCTTTGCCAATTTCAACCATAAGTTTGGTTTCTCTTTCTCCTCAGTAAAAAAGAATTTTAAAACTGAGTGACCCCAATAGATTTCTAGTATAATATGAACCTCAAAGAAATCCTTATTATATTCATAGATACATACATACATACCTGGCAAGTGGTCATTTATCATTGACTGAGGGTCTCCAGTGGGGATAGGGGATAGAAGGTTGAACCACTACCACCCCAAAGTATTTAGGGATGGTTCTCATTTGTTAGGTAGACTTAAATCACCGACTCATTGAGTGGTTGTTGCCTCAGATCTGGGAAAGATCTTAATCTTAAAAAGGCCAAGTTCATCCAGATGCAGTTATCTTGACTTGTGTCTTGCCCCTAGACTCAGGTGACTCTAAAGAAGAAGTTGAGGCTGGTGACTTTGTACAGCCCTACCTCACTTAAATACAATTCACTTGCAAGTCCAGACATTATTTTCCTGACATCATTGGCCAAGAAGTAAGGGCAAACAACAACATCCTTGTTAGGTAATTTTTTCTAACAAACTTTTGTTTGCTTCCTTACAACTTCTGCCCATGATTCCTAATTCAGCCCTCTGTAGACACATAGAACAAGTCTAATTCTCCTTCTGATTTATCAAGATAGTTATGTAAGATTTGGAATAGAGGCTGACTTTCATCTAGAGCAGGTACTGCTCTAAAATACTTGATGAATAGTCCCTCATGAATTTCCCCATTCCACTTTGGGAGAACTTGAATTGTTAGGAAGTGTTTCCTGGCATCAAGCCAAAATTGGCCTTTTTGCCTGGGGAAGTCCTCCCACCTCTTCACTGTTCCTGGTTATACCTTTTGGTGCCAAAGAGAACAGTGTATTAATCCCTTCTTTATATGCCAGACTTGCAAAAGCTGTCATGTCTTCCCATGTCTTATTTTCTCTACATGAAACATTTTCTGTTTCTCCAACAGATCCTCATGTGTCATAAATTCAGGGGCCTTTATCATCTCAGTTGAAAGAATAAGAAAGAATGTATTAAGGTCTTACTATATACCAAGCACTGTACTGAGCTCTATGGACACAAATATTTCTATCTATGTGAGATAGTTCCTGCTCCCAAGGACCTCAAGCTCCAACAGAAGAGTCACCACATAAAAGAAAATTCTGCTACAGAAGGAAAGACCTGGCAGACCTAAGAATACAGGGGTGGGGGGGTGGGGGGGGCGGAGCTGATGGCAAAACATAGGAGATAAGATTTGGCTGTAGGGCCATATCTTGGGATAATTGAACCTATCTGTTCTGCAAAAAGGGCCCTGAACTGTCTAATCACTTTCCTTGTTTAACAGACCAAAGGATTTGAATAGACAATTTTCAGATGAAGAAATTAAAACTATTTCTTGACATATGAAAAAATATTCTAAATCACTATTGATTAAAGAAATGCAAATTAAGACAACTCTGAGATACCACTACATACCTCTCAGATTGGCTAAGATGACAAGAAAAGATAATGATAAATGTTGGAGGGGATGTGGTAAAACTGAGACACTAATGCATTGCTGGTAGAGTTGTGAATTGAGCCAACCATTCTGGAGAATGAATGGTTAGCATATTCTTTGATATTCTCCACATCCCAATGATTCCAAACTCCCAAGCTGTCCCTATACAAACCCGTTCTACAACACCAACTACCTGCTCCCTTCCTCCCATATCTTTCAATTCTATTCCCCACATATCCCTCTTCTACACAACCATTCTACTAAGTTTTCTGTAATGCCTTCTCCATAGGTAACAAAATTACTCCTTCCATCTTCTGCAATGAACCCTAGAGCCTTCCTAATGATACACCCTCCTTGGCCTCTCTTTCCAGTATTGGTTACACTTTCAATTATTCTCAATACCCTTTCCCACCATCTTCCCCCCACCAAAAACAAAAAAACAAAAGTAGTCATATTACAATACTCAATATGCTCTCCTTTCCCACCACAGCACCTTTTGCAAACATTTTTTCTCTTCTTCAAGTCTCCAAGGGCATCCATCCCACACATTAAAGGGCCTTCACTGAAAAAAATGTAGGACATTCTCCAAGATCCCCTTCATTTCCTTTCCCTTTCCTCATCTCACATCATTCAGATCCATTCTGTTACTATTTTCTTCCTCATCACATCTCCCATGAAGAGGTGATCTTTCTCCTTGACAAAGTAAGGCATGCCTTCATATATATCCTCAATCCTATTCCACCATGTCTTGTCCAGAAGATTACCCCCTTCTAACATTCCAATTCTCTAATTTATAATCTCTCCTGGCCTATTGCTTCTTTCCTGCTGCCAACAAACACCTTCATGTCTGCTCCATCCTTTAAAAAAATATCCTCTGAAACGAGGTGGTAAAGTGAGAGATTGGCAACTTTGTCTTCTAAAAACACATAAAACTTAATACTTAACAGCAAAGCTAAGAAAAAGTCAAAGTGAGTTATATTTCTAGCCAAGGGAAGCTTAGAAAAACAGAGAAATCTGTAAACACTGGGGTGGGGATTGTCCAGGAGCGCAATGCAGTTGTGGAAGGAAGCAACACTAGCTTAGAGTGATAACAGAAAGAGAACCTGAGGTATACCTGGGAGCAGGAACAGGTGCCATCTAGCAGCTCAAATGGTGCTTTTACTCAGTTTTGGCTCACAGTTACAGGTTGGAGAGGAGTAGTCTCAGTCCTGAAGGAATAAAGACTCCACCTGTTTAAGGGCCAGAGCACAGACCAGGAGAGCAATGAACAGACCTTTCTTTGGATCACACCACAGTGGAAGCTCTGAAAATTTACAGACCCTTAGACTTAGCTGTGAACATAAAAAATAGAAGCTCAGGCCAATCATTTTTTTCCTTCCCTTCCCCCTGCCAAAGGGTGAATAGAGATCAAATTTAACATAAAGTCCAAACTCCAGAAGTACTAGAAAAATGAACAAAAGACATCACAACAAAAAGAATCCAACCACAAAAAGTTTCTACTGTGACAAGAAAGCTCAAGACATAAACTCAGAAGACAATGAGATGAAACCATATGGATAGTGACAGGTCTGGAGTCTTTATGAGTTTAAATCTGGCCTCAGACACTTACTAGCTGTGTAATCCAGGACAAGTCACTTGTTACTATTTATCTCAGTTTCCTTATCTGTAAAATGAGCTGGAGAAGGAAATGGCAAACCACTCTAGTCTCTTTGCCATGGGGTCATGAAGAGTCAGGTGCTGAACATCAACAACAAGAAAGTCACAAAGAAAAAATACAGATTAGACACAAACCCAACAAAATCCCTAGAAGAGCTTAAAAATGATTTTTAAGGGCAAAAACATATTTTAAAAATTAATTAAGAATAGTAGAGAAAAATTGGGAAAAGAAATGAGAGCAATACAAGAAGATTATGAAAAAGAAAATAACATCTAGATAAAAAGAAGTACAAGAAATACTGAAGAAAATAACTTTTCTAAAATTATATTTGTTCAAGTGAAAACTAATATTTCTATGAGACATAAAGAAGAAATAAAATAATGTCAAAAGATTGAAAAATAGGAGAGAATATGAGTATCTCACAAGAAAAACATCCTATCTGGAAAATAGGTTGAGGAGAGATTATTTAAAATAGGTCGAGGAGAGATTATTTAAGAATAATTTGACTACCCAAAAGACATGAACAACAACAACAAAAGAGCCTAAACATAAACATTTATAAAGTAAAACTGCTTGAATACCTTAGAACCAGAGAGAAAAATAAAAACTGAAAGACAGCAACCATCACTTCCTGAAAGCAATCACAAAATGAAAATTTTCAGGAATATTATAGACAAAATCCAGAGCCCCAGGGAGAAAGTACTGGAAGTAGCCAGAAAGAAACCATTTAAATACCATGTATTACACAAATCAGGATTACACAAGATTTAATAGCTACCACTATAAAGGAATGGAGGGCTTCGAATATTATTTCAGAAGGCAAAAGAGATAGGATTACAACCAAGAATAACCTACCCATTAAAACTGAGTATAATCTTAAAGGAGGAAAAGGGATTTTTAATGAAACAGAGGATTCTCAGGGACTGCCGATGACAAGATGAGTTAAATAAAAAAATCTGACATTCAAAAACAAGACTCGAGAGAGGCATTAAAAAGTTAACCATGAAAGAGAAATCATAAGGGATTCAATACGATTAACCTGTTTACTTTCATATATGGAAGGATGAGACATGCAACTCCTAAGAACTTTATCATCTAGAGTAGTTTAGAGAGAGTCTACTTAGAATACATGGATGTGGTTCTGTTATGTTGGGGTGATCTCAAAAGAAGAATAGAAAAAAGAGATAAAAAGAATATAAAATTAAGACAAAAGGACACACTAGAAGAAGAGAGAAGGCATAGAAAGAATGGAGAAAATTATTTCATACCCATGAGTCCCACAAGGAAGAGTTTATACAATAGAGGGGAAAGTAGGAGGGAATAGGTAACTCTTGAATCTTACCTTAATTCATTCAAGAAGGGAAGAACACACACACACACACACACACACACACACACACACAGAGTTGGTTTATAAAAATTCATTTTATCCAACAGGGAGGTAGAAGAGTTAAAGGGGGTAGATCAAGAGAGGCAGTGGTCAGAAGTAAAGTAGATTCTTGAGGAGGGAACAGGGTTTTGAAAAAATTCTTCTGGATGGCCTCCAGCTCGGCAATGCCCCTGTTATCTGATGAAATTTTACTACATTCCTGCCATGACCTCTACCCATGTCTAACAAATGACTATTTTAGAAACCAAGATAATAGTCATTCCCTGTATTAAGCTGTCATTATATCCCTATAGCAAAGAGCCACAGGATCTGCTTGCTTTTTGGCAAGGGTGTTATTGAACAAGATGGAGATGGGGTCAGTGAACCAGATGCTAATCTAAATAACCTTCCAGGGATAGGAAGACAATTTATTCTCACATAGGATCTCATGCTTAAAGGGACTTCAGCAGTCTTCTAAATCATAGTTTCTCATTTTACAGAGGAGTAAACTGAGACCCAGGGAGGGAAAAACACCTGCCCAAGGACACACACAGGATCATAGATTTAGAAATGAAAGGAACCTCAGAGGCCATGAAGTCCATTTTATGGATGAGAAAATAAATAATGCTCAAGTGAGTGAAGTAGCTTTGCCTTTGTAGTCTACAGTGCCACAAAGCAGAATGCTTATTAATTGACTAATTTCATACAAATAGTGAAACCTAAAGCAGGATTTGAACCCTGGCTTTCTGAATCCTGAGCTACTGCCCTTATACTAGGATCCCTTCCCCATGCCCTTCAACTATGATGAAAGTTTGTTACATAAACATTGGTGGAGCTTCACAGTTCTGGATGTCCTCTTTCTCCTTCATTTTCGCTTTCTGCAATGGGGATGGGAGAAAATAAAATAAACAAACAAACAAACGTGGGTGCATGTATTCTACCTTAATGAGATGCTAATTGTACCATCTGGTAGCCCTGGGAAGGCCAGAGAATGCTTCCTGTAGCTTACCTGCTTATAGAGTTTCTCAGTTCCTGCACTTCTCATCTTCTTGCCCAAAGATGCTACCCATGATGCAGGTGAGATGGCATATTCTCAGAGTAAGGGTAAGCATGAATTCTTTCAGTGGAGGAGGCTTCTTGCCACAGCCATCTTGGGAATTTTCCAACCTGTTGATTAGTTAGAAGAAAGCTAAGTGATAGTGCCTATAGTTTTTCTTTTAACAAAATAAGTTATGGTAAGAAAAAGAAGCTAAAATACCAATAACATCTCAGTGTCATTCTCACTTTCTAAACATAAACTCTTTGGTTATGGTCTAATCAATCAAAGCTAAATTGGCTTTTTAAAAGGCTCCAAAAGGTTCACCTTGAGGTACCTGACAATCTGTCATCATTCCACCTTCTGCTGTCTCACTTAACCATAGCCGCCTACAAATATTTTGGACTCCAGACTTAGCTGGTAATTAAGTGGATGTGACATCAGAGAGAATTGTTCGTGCAGCAACTCTGGACTCTGGTGTACTTGCTTGTTGTGTCAGTAAGCTAGGCAGGTATGACTCACACCACTTGCAGGGAGTCAATTGCTATAGCAAAAGCTATATATTGTTTTCCTGAGGCCACTGGGGCTCAGAGCTGCCCTTTAAGCCAACTCACTGAGCTAAACTTTAGAATCTTGCCTCTTTTTTTGACTGAGAGCCTCTCTCATTTTTTTGCCCCAGCCATATCTCTTCTCTGAGACTCTATTTGTCCAATCAGTTTGTACAGAGTTGGGCATCCTTGTTTCTCTCTTTTAAAAAACACATTTTTTAAACTATAAAGCCAATAAACATCAACAGGTAGGAGCATTTCCACATGCAAAGTGGATAAGAAAAGATCCTATAAAACTGTGAACTTCTGTTTGTTTTTATTTGAAGTTTATGTTAAATTCACACAAATTCTTCATAGACTCCTAGATTAATTAACTGCCTTTCTCCCTTCGAGAAACTTCTGGCCTGACCCTGCCCCCCAACTCTCTTTTTTAAATAACAGCTTTATATTTTCAATATATATGCAAAGATAGTTTTCAACATTCATCCTTGCAAAACCTTGTATTCCAAATTTTTTCCCTCCCTTCCCTTCACCTCTCCCTTGGAGAATGAATAATCCAATTATATGTTAAATATGTGCAGTTCTTCTAAACATATTCCCACAATTATCATGCTGCACAAGAAAAATTAGAATAAAAAGGTTAAAAAAAAGAGAGAGAAAGAAAACTAAAAGCAAACAAAACAACAACAAAAAGCATGAAAATACTAGTTTGTGATCTACATTCAGTTTCCACAGTCCCCTCTCTGGGTGCAGATGGCTCTCATCATCACAAGATCATTGGAACTGGCCTGAATCATCTCTGTTGGAAAGAGTCACGTCCATCAGAATTGATCATTGTATAATCTCATTGCCGTGTACAATGGTCTCTTGGTTCTACTCACTTCACTTGGCATCAGTTCCTGTAAGTCTCTCCAGGCCTCTCTGAAATAATCCTGCTGATCGTTTCTTATAGAACAATAGTATTCCATAACATTCAAATACCCCTCCACTCTCTTGATTACAGACTATCACTTCTGGATAAATCCCAGCTGTAGTCCACTTTTCCTCCCTCCTCTCTGACCATAAACATCCTTGTCTATAAGTACCCACTAATTCCCACCCAATCTACTCCTTAAATGAATAAGTATTTTCAAGAAAAAAACAAATCAACTCAAAGAATAAGCTGAAAATGTATGTCTCCTACACCTCTAATTCATTGTCTCCCTACAGAGAAGAGACAAGGGGCACATTTTCCTATCAGTCTCCTGAAGTCATGATTGGTCAGAACTCTGAAATCTTTCACTAAAGGCTACTTTTAAATTTCATCTTCTGAGCCTATGTCTGAATTGATTTTTAAATGGTCTTGATTTACTTATGGCATAAGCCCACTTTGGCACTTTGGCACTTTAGCAGTTCTCAAAGAACTGTTTGGAAGCTGGTGTCTGATTAGCCACAGTGACACTTTTATAATGAGTTGGACCAAATTTCAGAGTCATTTTATGTTTATGTTTAAGGACAGCCAAGTGACATTCATTGGTGAAGCACTGAACATATACAGGAGCAAAGAAGAAAAAGGGTTTGACATCACTAGTAATCTACAGATTTTTTTTTACTGCCTGGAAGAATTCACATGTAAGTAGCATATCATAAAGCAAAAATCTTATCACTTCCCCCTTTCCACAGCAAAAATATTGCACGGTTCCCCTGGCTCACAGGCCTTCAGTTTCACAATATTCTAAAATATGCCTATATGCTTATGCATGATACAGAAATGTACTTGCTAAAAAAGAGCTGTTTGTGTTTTCCTTGTCTCTGGGATTGTTGTTTTTCCATCCAATGAACCTAAGTTTGGCAAGAGTTTTGCTTTTTTTTTTTTTTTAACATGAATGACATCACTTGGCAAATAGGAAGAATAAATAATAAAAATAATTGACCTCTGTGATAATTCAAGTAAAAGCTTGCTTTTGCTGTATTAATATTTTAATAATAAAGACATCACAATTAAATGATGGTATACATAAATGGCCAATGAGGGAAGCCAAGACTGGGATGATGTATTTTATATACCATTTTACATGTTATGTATACAACGGATCATTACTAGTTTGGACAAAGATGAAAAGGATGAACACAATACTGTCATTTCTGATATTCAGTTTGTGAAGACTGAGTTAGCACCCTGGATGCCTTAGAATAAGCCAGTCAGGACAAGCCAAAGTCGTTGGTCTTTATTCTTGGTCTTTAGGGGTAGAAGTGAACAGGATGGATGCAGGATCTCCACAACCTTCCTTATCTTTGTCTACCACCAAAGTGATTCTGGCTTGTCTTACTCCACCCCCTAAACCTTCCCACAATTCTCTGGATACACCAAAAGATTGAACCAGCACAGAATAGTGGGAAGGGCCATTTTCCAAGCATATGCTAATAAAGTATTGTCTAATCAGTAATTAGCCTTAAGCGCTTGGTTGTCCAACCTCAGTGCATCAACTCAGAGTTTCAGACCTTTACATCTCCCGCTTTTTTTTGTTTTAGAAAACAGGTGGTCACTCCATCCCTGACTTCTCAGGGAGGTGAGTGCCCCCCCAAAAGGAGTTGATCACACCCTCCCTGACTTCTCAGGAAAGGAGGTGAAAACACAATGATCATGCCCCTCCCTCCCCCCAACTTCTCAGGAAGGGAGGTGAAAGCACTAAAAAGGTGATGATCACGCCCTCCCTGACATCTCAGGAAGGGAGATGAAAAGGACCAAAGGAAAGTGGGGATTGCTAGTGGGTTTCTAGGCTGAAGGGTCTTATTAGAAACAGGTATGCACAAACTCATCAGCATGGGAGGTATTACACAAGCACATAGCAATAACGCACAGGCTATTAGTGATGACTCTCCCCACAGCCAGTGCAAGCTCAATGTGGTGTAACAAACATGAATTGTACATGCAAGTAGTGATATAAGAAACAATATAAATCAACATGGCGTTGTAAAAGATTTCCAGAAATCCTAGAAGGAGGGTATGTAAACAAAAGTCACACACAGGCCTTCTTCAGCAGCCAAGAGATAGTCCAAAACCAATCTATTGTTCATTCCTTCATGTGTCAGGGAATCCAATGATCCCCACAAGTTTTTGAAGTCCTGCAATGGTCTTTTTATATGTTAGGGAATCCAATGATTCCTGCAGATTTTGAAGTCCTGCAACAATCTTTTCATGTCTCAGGGATTCCAATGATTCCTGAGGATTTTGAAGTCCAACAATTTTTTTATGTCCATGAGTCAAACGCCATAACTTTTTTTTGTGTAGCAAAAACTGATATTTCCAAGGGCTTTTGAGTGACTCTTTCAACCACATTAAATAAAGCAAGTTCAGCTTCTCTCAAAGCTTCTTGAGCTTCTTTTGTAAGCTGCTGTGGTGAGTTTAAAGCACTGTCTCCCCTTAAAATATCATATAATGGTTGCAATTGATAGGTAGTCAAGCCTAACACTGGATGCATCCATTGGATATCTCCTATCAGTTTCTGAAAGTCATTTAAGATGTTTAGCTTCTCTGTTCTTAAGGAAAGTTTTTGTACTGTAAGCACCTTAGGGTATACTTCACAACCTAAATATTGAAAAGGAGCGTGCCTTTGAATTTTTTCCAGAACTGTATGCAATTTGTACTTCCTTGTATTTCTATGGTCTTTTGTAGACATGTTTCTAACATTTGTTGCTCAGGTGCACACCCCAAGATATCCATGTAATGTAGCAACATAACTTTTGGAAATGCTTTTCTTACTGGAGTAAGAGCAGCAGCCACATACATCTGACACATAGTAGGGCTATTTTTCATTCCCTATGGCAAAACTATCCATTCATATCTTTTATAAGGCTCAGCTAAGTTAACGCTGGGCACTGAAAAGGCAAATCTTTTCATATCCTCCTTATGCAAAGGTATAGAATAGAAACAATCCTTAATGTCTACAACCCAAAGAGGCCATTCTCTAGGCAATTGAGTAGGAGATGGAAGCCCAGGCTGAAGATGTAATGTTTTGGTTGGTTTTCTGGAGGTCTCTGGACCAGCCTTCATTTCAGCAGAGTAAATACCACAAGAATAGCCAAGTGATAAAGTCCAAATTCTTTAGTATCTCCTTCAAAGTCTAGTTTCCTTGCCTGGGGCTGGGCTAGCTTTCTTGAGGTCCTCTGGAATGTGTCTTGGTTTCTATGGGGGAGGCAGGAGGACCACCACAATGGTCTCTGTCTTGAAGTCTGTCTCAGTCCAGGAACTTGAGCTCCAGCCTCCAGCCACTGTCTTCCTCCAGTCTGTTTTAGTCCCCTTCTGAGTCTGTCTCTGGTTCAGACGGGCCTTGGTCTCAGTGGAGAAATGAAGGAGGACAGGTCAGCACCACAGTGGTGTAAGATGGAATGAATGAATCTGGCTGAGTTTGCCCCAGCTTATATGCTCTATTATAATTACATTATCATAGGTATGAATCTTATCTTGGAGTGTGCACCTGAGGAGCAAATGTTAGAAGCATGTCTACAAAAGACCATAGAAATACTAAGGAACTACAAATTGTACATAGCTCCAGAAAAAATTCAAGGACATGCTCCTTTTCAATATTTAGGATATGAAGTACATGTCAAGGTACTCACAGTACAAAAATTCTCTTTAAGAACAGAAAAGTTGAACACCTTAAATAACTTTCAGAAATTGATAGGAGATATCCAAAGGATGCATCCAGTGTTAGGCTCAACTACCTATCAATTACAACCATTATATGACATTTTAAGGGGAGACACTGCTTTAGACTTGCCACATCAGCTTACAAAAGCAGCTCAAGAGGCTTTGAGAGAAGTTGAACTGGCTTTATCCAATGTGGTTGAAAGAGTTACTCAAAAACCCTTGGAAATATCAGTTTTTAATACAAAAGAGGCACCCACAGTAATCCTTCATCAAGGAGACAGTATGATAGAGTGGGTGAACCTCCCAGCACAACCAGAATAAAGCCTTACTCCTTACCCAGCTCTTGTTAAGCAAACAGTACAATTATCTGGGATACATATATGTAAAAATGTGTGTGGCATTTAGGGTTAGGGTTTTTGTAGTGGCTAGAAATTGGAAACTGAAGGGATGCCCACCAATTGGAGAATAGCTGAGTAAATTGTGGTATATGAATGTTATGGAATATTATTGTTCTGTAAGAAATGATCAGCAGGATAAATACATGGAGGCTTGGCGAGATTTACATGAACTGATGCTGAGTGAAATGAGCAGAACCAGGAGATCATTATACACTTCAACAACAGTATTATATGAGGATCAATTCTGATGGATGTGGCACTCTTCAACAATGAGAAGATCCAAATCAGTTCCAAGTGATCTGTAATAAACAGAACCAGCTACACACAGAGAAAGAACACTGGGAAATGAGTATGGACCACAACATACCATTTCCACTCTTTCTGTTATTTGCTTGCATTTTTTTTCTTCTCAGCTTATTTATAACCTTCTTTCTAAAGCTGATCTTTCCCATGCAACAAGATAACTGTATAAATATGTATGCATACATTGGATTTAACATATACTTTAACATATTTAACATGTATGGGAGTACCTGCCATCTAGGGGAGGGGATGGGGGGAAGGAGGGGAAAAGTTGGAACAGAAGGTTTTGCAAGCGTCAATGTTGAAAAATTACCTGTATGCATATGTTTTGTATATAACAAGCTATAATAAAAAATAAAATAAAATAAAAAGAAATTTCCCTGTTTTGGAAATCAAAGGTATATATCATTATATGAAAAAGTGCTCCAAATCAGTATTAATTAAGGAAATTGAAAATGAAAAATGTTAAAAAAAAGATATGGAAAAATAGGGATGCTAATACATTGTTGGTGGTGTTGTGAACTGTTCTGATGATTCTGGAAAGCAATTTGGAACTACATCCAAAGGTGTATAAAACGGTGCCTACCTTTTGACCTAATATCACTAGTAGGAATACCACTTTAGGTATTCCAAAGAGATCAGAGAAAAAAAAGGACCTATATGTACAAAAATATTTATACCAGTTCCTTTTTGTGGTGGCAAAGAATTGGAAATAGAAGGAATGGCCATTAATCAAAGAATGACTAAACAAGTTGTGGTATATGATTTCAATGTAATACAATATTGTGTTATAAGAAACAATGAGCAGGGTTTCAGAAAAACATAAGAAAACAAATATGAACTGAGCAAAGTCAAGTAAGCACAACCAGGAAAACATCGTACATTATAACAACAATATTGAAAGGATGATCAACTATGAAGGACAATTCCTCGGATTAAGACAATGATCCAAGCCAAAGGAGGAAAATGGAGAAAATACTGTGAGGAAAATGTTATCCATCTCTAGAGAAAGAACTGATGAAGTCTTAATGAATATTGGAACACAATTTAAAAAAAAAACTTAAAAAAACCCAATTATCTGGGATAAGATTTGGCTCTCCACTTTTCTTTGGTGTTCTCACCCTTCCTGAGACGTCAAGGAGGGTTTGACCACCTGTGTTCTACTTGAAGCAAGGGATACTTACAGTAAAATACATTTACATATAGTACTTATAGTTAGCACTTGCTCAGTGTGATGTGATGATATAATGGTTCTCTAGTTGGCACATGATTAGTGTGCTGGAATGATGTAATCATACTGAGGTATTTAAGGCTTGGGAGGACTGGAAATAGAGACACTATGTCTTTGACCATCCTCGTGAGTCCCTGCCTCCTTTACTCCTCCACTAAGACCAAGGCTGGTCCCTAGATCCTCTGGAGAGCTAGTATGAATGGTATGTTTTGGCACCCAAATTTGGGGGCTCTAGAAAGAACACTACAGCCTGGCATATAGCAAATGCTTAATACATGTTGATTGACTAATTGGTCATGATATTAAGCAACAATAGCTGCAAATATTAATGCAAAAAATGATGAAATATATGAATTCCCTCAAAAATCTGGCAACATTTCCAAAAGATAACAAATGGCAATCAAGTTGGTAGCATGTTAGGTGATATGCCCTCAACCCCTCCCAAAATAATCCATGTAATTGAATATAAATTGGTATATTACCTTTAATGATACAAATTTCTTTTATTTTTTTTGTTAAAGCTTTTTTATTTTTCAAAACATATGCATGGAAAATTCTTTAACATTAGCCTTTGAAAAACCTTGTGTTTCAATTTGCCCTCCCTTCCTCCATGCCATCCCCTAGATGGCAAGTAGTCCAATATATGTTAAACATGGTAGAAATATATGTTAAATCCAATATATGCATATATATTTATGCAATTATTGTGCTGCACAAGAAAATCAAATCAAACCAGTAAAAAAGAAGAAGAAAATGCAAGCAAGCAACAACAAAAAGAATGAAAATGTTATGTTTGAATCATATTCAGTTCCCACAGTCCTCTCTCTGGGTGTAGATGGCTGTCTTCATCACTAAACAATTGAAACTGGTTTAAATCATCTCATTATTGAAGAGAGTCACGTCCATCAAAATTGATCATCATGTAATTTGTTGTTGCTGTGTATAATGATCTCCTGGTTCTGCTCATTTCACTCAGCATCTGTTCATGTAAAGTCTCTCCAGGCCTCTCTGAAATCATCCTGTTTGTTGTTTCTTATAGAACAATAATATTCCATAACACTCATATATCATAATTTATTCAGCCATTCTCTAACTAATGGGCATCCACTCAGTTTTCTAGTTCCTTGCCACTAGAAAAAGGGCTGCCACAAACATTTGTACACATGTGGGTCCTTTCCCCTTTTTATGTTCTTTTTGGGATACAGATCCAGTAGAAACACTGCTGGATCAAAGGATATGCACAGTTTGATAGCTCTTTTGGCGTGGTTCCATATTGCTCTCCAGAATGGTTGGATCCGTTCATAGTTCCAGCAAAAATGTATCAGTGTCCCAGTTTTCCCACATCCCCTCCAACATTTATCATTATGTTTTCCTGTCATCTGAGCCAATCTGAGAGGTGTGAAGTGCTATCTCAGAGTTTTCTTAATTTGCATTTCTCTGATCAATAGTAATTTAGAGAACCTTTTTCATAGAACTAAAAATAGATTCAATTTCTTTATTTGAAAATTGTCTTCATATCTGTTGACTATTTTTCAATGAAAGAATGACTTGAATCCCTAGAAATTTGAGAAAATTCTCTCTGTATTTTAGAAATGAGGCCTTTATCAGATCCTTAAAATTTTTTTTTATTATAGCTTTTTATTTGCAAAATATATGCATGGGTAATTTTTCATCATTAACAATTGCAAAACCTTTTGTTCCAACTCACCCCCCCCCACCTCCTCCCCTAGAAGGCAGGTAGACCAATACATGTTAAATATGTTAAAGCATATGTTAAACACAATAAATGTATACATATCCATAGTTATTTTGCTGCACAAGAAAAATCGGACTTAGAAATAAGGTAAAAATTACCTGAGAAAGAAATCAAAAATGCAAGCAGACAAAAACAGAAGGAGTAGAAATGCTATGTTGTGGTTCACACTTATTTCCCATAGTTCTTTCCCTGGGTGTAGCAGGTTCTCTTCATTATTGAACAAATGGAACTGATTTACTTCATCTCATTGTTGAAGAGTGCCAAGTCCATCAGAATTGATCATCATATAGTATTGTTGTTGAAGTGTATAATGCTCTCCTGGTTCTGCTCATTTCACTCAGCATCAGTTCATGTAAGTCTCTCCAGGCCTTTCTGAAATGATCCTGCTGGTCATTTCTTACAGAAAAAAAATCATATTTCATAACATTCATATACCACAATTTATTCAGCCATTCTCCAATTGATGGGCATCCATTCAGTTTCCAGTTTCTGGCCACTACTAAAAGGGCTGCCACAAACATTTTTGCACATACAGGTCCCTTTCCTTTCTTTAATATCTCTTTGGGATATAAGCCCAGTAGTAACACCGCTGGATCAAAGGGTATGTACAGTTTGACAACTTTTTGAGCATAGTTCCAAATTGTTCTCCAGAATGGTTGGATGCATTCACAATTCCACCAACAATGTACTAGTGTCCCAGTTTTCCCACATTCCCTCCAACATTCAGCATTATTGTTTCCTGTCATCTTAACCAATCTGAGAGATGTGTAGTGGTATCTCAGAGTTATCTTATTTTGCATTTCTCTGATTAATTATGATTTGGAGCATCTTTTCATATGGCTAGAAATAGTTTCCATTTCTTCATTTGAAAATTGTCTGTTCATATCCTTTGACCATTTGTCAATTGGAGAATGACTATCAAGTCTTATAAATTAGAGTCAATTCTCTATATACTTTGGAAATG
The DNA here is from genome assembly GCF_902635505.1 of Sarcophilus harrisii. Lineage (NCBI taxonomy): Eukaryota > Metazoa > Chordata > Mammalia > Dasyuromorphia > Dasyuridae > Sarcophilus > Sarcophilus harrisii. Next base: position 13,946,565 of record NC_045432.1, on the reverse strand, counting down.
AGGCCTTTATCAGATCCTTTGAATGTAAAAATGTTTTCCCAGTTTGTTGCCTCCCTTCTAATATTGTCTGCATTAGTTTTGTTTTTAACAAAAAGTTTTAAATTTGATATAATCAAAATTTTCTATTTTGTGATCAATAATGATCTCTAGTTCTTCTTTGGTCACAAATTACTTTCTCCTCTACAGATCTGAGAGGTAAATTATCCTATGTTCTTCTAATTTGTTTATAATATCATTCTTTATGTCTCGATCATGAAACCATTTCAGCGTTATCTTGGTAGATGATATTAGGTGTGGGTCAGTGCCTAGTTTCTGCCATACTAGTTTCCAATTTTCCCAACAGTTTTTGTCAAATAGTGAATTCTTATCCCAAAAGCTGCCATCTTTGAGTCTGTCAAATACTAGATTGTTATACTCATTGGCTATTTTATTCTGTGATCCTAAACTATTCTACTTATCAATTAGTCTATTTCTTAGCCATTACCCAATGATTTTGATGACCACTGCTTTATAAAACAGTTTTAGGTCTGGTACAGCTAGGTCACCTTTATTTGCTTTTTCCCCCATTATTTCCCTCGTAATTCTTGAGCTTTTGTTCTTCCAGATGAATTCTGTTGTTATTTTTTCTAGGTTAATAAAATAGTTTCTTGGGTGTTTGATTGGTTTAGTTTAGAATAATAGATTAGTTTAGGTAGTATTGTTGTAATGATGCAAATTTCACCCAGAAATTTAACTGCTACAAATAAATTACCATAATGAAACAAAAAAGCCCTACCATTTAAATCAGTAAATAGTTGGGTTTTTTGTCAAGTAGAGACATAGTGGCAAAAGACAGCACCTATTTAAAATTTAAATTTGCTTGCCGAATTCTATGGGAAAAGATTACAGAGATGATCAAAAGCAGTATTAACTCACAAAAGAGAGAGACATAGTGGATAGTAAAGCAAGTTTTGGAAAGCTTATGGAGAAAACCAACTAAGCAAAATCATCCCAATACAAATCATTTAAGAATGAAATTATTGGGAATAAAAGAAATAGAAAAAAGATGGAAAAATATGCCATGATTTTTTTGTTATAAACTCTTCACTATCAAGGAAATTGAAGTCATCATTATTATTATTTAGTCATATGAGGTTTTCTTGGTAAAGATACTGGAGTGATTTGCCATCTTCTTCTCTAACTCATTTTACAGGTGAGGAAACTAAGGCAAAAAAAGGTTAAGTGACTTGCCTATGGTCACACAGCTATTAAGTGACTATGACCAGATTTAAATTTATGAAGATGAGTCTTTCCGACTTCAGGTCCAGCTCTATCTACTCTATCTACTATACCACTTACATCATAATCCCTAATGGGATTATAGTAGATTTAGAAATGGTACTAAAGAGAATAAATAAGAGAAAGGCATCTAGATTATATCAAATGCTGTTGCTGCTGCTGCTGTTGTTATTGTTGTTGTTGTATTCAAACTCTGCATGACCCTGTGGACCATACTGTCCCTGGGGTTTTCTTGGCAAAGATACTTGAGTGGTTGGCCATTTCCTTTTCCAGTGGATTAAGGCAAAGTTAAATGACTTTCCCAAAAATCACACAGCTAGTAAGTGTGTGAGGCCAGAATTGAATTTAGGTCTTCCTGACTCCAGACCCAGGACTCTATCCACTGCAGTGCCACCTACTTCCTATATTAACTGTACATGGAGAAAATCCATGCTGAAAGCAACACAATTGTGCCAGTGTTGAAGGATTAGTTCATAAGGTATCCGTGGTAGGGAAGTTACCAAGTATGGAGGGAAAAAAAGATAAGACACTTCCCCCAAAAGAGGACTAAGAAGATATGAACAACTGTACTTTGTGTGTCCTTTCTTCATCTACATGCTGTAACAAGGACTCAGAACTACTCTTTCTGGTTCTAACCAACCAAGGTTTTGGCTCCAGACTCTTGTCATGTGTATATTAATCAAAATTAAATGACACATTCTGGATGATAAAGAGTTTCTTTATTGACTGCTGAGCTTAAAGAGTTGATACCGCAAGCCATCATTTAAAAGGAGAGACACAATTAATATTGATGTAAAAATTTTAAGTAAAATGTTAACAACAATATTACCACAATATATCACAAAGAAAAAGAAATGGAAGGTGTTGGAATCTTTACAAAGTGTTAAGCCATTAGAGTTGATAGAGACAATAATTATCTAATTTGGCATGGTTCAATATGATTGATTTGATCTTAGAAGGAGATATTTTGGGCCAGAACTTGAAACAAGGTACTAAGTACAACTGATAGAAAGGATGCTTGTGTTCACACCTTTAGAGAGCTCATAAGTATCTAAGTAATCAATGGAGTTCACACATTTGGGAGAATTCAGGGTTTAGAAAGAGATATCTGAATTCACACCTCCCTTAGGGCCAGAGAGTATGCTGGGAGATATCCCACAATCCCACTCTCAGAGAAGTAGCATAAATACAGCTCCAGTAAGCCACTCAAGAGAGTTTTTCTGGGGAACATCGACTGGGGTCGGAGACAGAGCACTCTGGGAGATACAGAAGTCTACTTGCCTCAGTTGGAGATTGAGAAGCCACAAGTCGGAGTTGAGCTGGAGACAATAAAGGACAAAGCTGCAAGATCTCTTGGAACCAAGCAGAGAGATAGGCCTCTGAGCTAACTGGGCTATATTGAAGGACACAATAAAAGTTCAGATCTTCTATCAGCTGGTTGCAATTTTGGAGTAATTATTTATTTCAACTGAGACTAAGGCTGCCTCCAGAAAACCTCTCCGAGAAACCTGCTTTCTCTCAGAGAGAACTCTTATTTTAAAGAAAAAAAAAACACCACAGGAAGGTACAAGCATAGGGAAAGGGGAAATAAAACTATCACATTTTGCTTATGGCATGATTTTTATCTAGACAATCCTAAGGAGTTGACTAAACAATAAATATCAAAAGAAACAATGAAAAAAATGAAAAGAAAGGGAGCCTATTAAGTAGTACTACTAGGGATACTACTAGGGTAGTACCAGATATCACCCTATAGCTTCAAGTGTCAAAATAATTTGGTACTGGATAAGAAATAGAATGGTTGATCAGTGGAACAGATTAGGTATATAATAGACAAAAGCAAATGAGCTCAACAATCTCATGTTTGATGAATCCAAAGATCTCAGCTATTGGAGCAAAAACTCATATATGACCAAAAAAGTACTGAGAATACTGGCAGACGCTAAGCATAGACGTTATCCCAACTCCCGACTCCCGACTCCCGACTCTAACCCTAAATGCACCTCCCGACTCCCAACTCTAAACCTCATGCCATAAAGCAAGATAAGCTCAAAATGGGTACCTGGTATACATAAAGGTAATATCATAAGCAAATTGGTGGAACAAGAAAGAAATAATCTATTGGATCTATGGATAGAGAAACAGTTTATGACCAAATAAAAGATAAAGAGATTCACGAGGGGTAAAATGAATAATTTTGATTATATAAAATTAAAAAGTTTAATTAATTACTAAATTTTTTTAAAAAATTAAAAAGTTTAATTACAAAATTGTTAAAAAGAAAGTTTTTAATAAATAATTTCCAGAGAAAGAAATCAAAGTTATCAACATCCTTCTTTACAATGCTTTAAATAAGTCATGTCCAGGGTGGAGCCAAGATGGCAGAGACGACACACATTTCTTTCTGACCTTCTCCTACAACTCTAAGACTAATTAGCAAATCCAGCCTCTGAATTAGCTGTAGACTGGCAGAACCCACAAATGTTGGGACTGCAACAAATAACCAGCAGAAGATAATTTCAAAGATCGCCAGGAAAAGGTCTGTTTCAATTGGAAATGGGAGGGAGGCAGCCAACACAAGCAGCTGAGCACAAATACCAACTCAGAAAGTGCAGAGTAGTCGGGGCAGTACACACTCCATAGGGTGATGCAATCTCTATGTGGCGATGCAGACTCCACGTGGCAGAGAATCTACAAGGAGGAAACAGACCAGAAAAGGTCCATTTCAATCAGAAACAGGATGGAGGCAGTCAAGCACAAGCAGCTGAGCACAAATGCCAGTGCAGACAATGCAGAGTCCCAGGGGTTGTGTGAACTCTACTGGGTGGTATAGACTCCATATGGGGGAGAATCTACAGAGAGGAATCTACAGTAGCAGTGTTGACTACTCTGTCCTGGCTGCAAATCAGTAGATCAGCAGAGAAGTTAGAAAATATCCAACACAAACACAAAGGTAAATAGTGAACCCTGAAACACCAGAATCTCACAGGACCTGGCCACACCCACCCAGCACTGGGAGTGAGTCAGCACTGACCCAGTGCAGCCGCAGCCATTTATAAAGAAGCTGCTGCTTGTAGAGGATGCTTGGAAAATTTCCCCTGCCCTAAAAGGAGACCTTAACTTTCTTAAAAATGAGTTAAAAAGTAAAAAAAAAAATTTCCCCTGCCCTAAAAGGAGACCTTAACTTTTTAAAAAATGAGTAAAAAAAAATAGACAGTTTTATGATGAAAGAGAAGAACAGATACCAAACCCTGATTAGACTAAAGGCAGATTGTCTCCAGATAAAGCCCAAAAGGTGATATAATCTGGTCCCCATCACATAAGACTCTCCTAGAAGAAATTTTAAAGGATCTTAAAAGAGAGCTAGAAGAAAAATGTGGAAAAATGAAAACTTTGCAAGAGGGTTTGGAAAAGGCATATAACTCATTAAATGATAGATCTGATAAAATGGAAAAAGAAAACAATTCCCAGAAAACAGAATTTGTGAAATAGAAAAAGAAAATAACTCCTTAAAAACAGAATTTGTAAAATGGAAAAAATGCCATAGAACAAAACAACTAATTTAAAAATTTAATTGGACAAATACAAAAAGAAGTAAAAAAAAAGTAAATGAAGAAAATAATTCACTAAAATTCAGAACTGAACAAATGAAAATGAATGACTCAATGAGACAACAATCAGTCAAGCAAAACCAAAAAAATGGAAAAAAAAAGTAAAATACCTAATTGGGAAAACAATTGACCTGGAAAATAGATCTAGGATAGACAATATAAGGATTATTGGACTCCCTGAAATCCATGATGAAAAAAAGAGCCTAGACACTATTTTTCAGGAAATCATCAAAGAGAACTGCTCAGATGTCATAAATCAGAAGGTAAAATTACCATTTTGAAAAATTCACCAAACACCTCCTAAAAGAGACCCCAAAATTAAAGCCCCAAGTAATATCGTGACTAAATTTCAGAACTATTGAATCAAGGAAAAAATATTACAAGCAGCCAGAAAGAAACAATTCAAATACCAAGGAACTATAATAAGAATTACTCAGGACCTAGCAGCTTCCACTTTAAAGGATAGAAAGGCCTGGAATCTAATATTCCAGAAGGTGAAGGAACTTGGAATGCAGCCAAGAATAAATTACCCTGCTAAACTGAGCATTTTCTTTCAGGGAAGAAGATGGACATTCAGCGATACTGGTGAATTCCATTGATTTTTGATGAAAAGACCAGAGCTAAACAAAAAATTTGACCTCAAAATAAGAACCCAAGAGAAGCATAAAAAGGTAAAAAGAAAAAAAAACTCTTGAGAACTATTTCTGTGATGGATATACATAAAGAATATATGTATATTCTGATTTTACTGTTATAATATAAAAAAGAAACTAGAGGTGGAAAGGGGATTGTAACGGAAGAAAAGGGGAAAGTGGAGGTAAAATGAGGGAAATTGTATCTCAGGAAGAGACAAAGAAAACCTATTATAATTGAAGGAAAGGAGGGAGGGTGCGAGACTTACATGAATCTGTACAAAATGAAATGAGCAGAACCAGGAGATCATTATACACAGCAACAACAAGATTATATAATTAACAATTCTGACAGACATGTCTCTCTTCATCGAGATGATTCAAACCAGTTCCACTTGTGCAGTGATAAAGAGAACCATCTACACTCAGAAAGAGAACCATGGGAACAGAGGGTGGACCATAATATAGCATTCTCACTCTCTCTGTTGTTATTTGCTTGCATTTTCTTCTCAGTTTTTTTCCTTCTTTCTTGATCTGATTTTCTTGTGCAACCAGATAACTGCATAAATATGCATACACATATTGGATCTAACATGTATTTCAACATTTTTAACATGTGTTGAACTACCTGACAGCTAGGGGAAGGGGGGGAAGAAGGGGAAAATTTGCAACAAAAGGTTATGCAAGGATCAGTGTTGGAAAAATTACCCATGCATATGCTTTGTAAATAAAAAGCTTTAATAAAAAAACAAGGGAGGGTGAGGAATATTGTGTGAAGCTTATTCTCATCAGATTTGGCTCAAAAAAAGAATATTAGATATATTTGATTTCACCAAGAAACTTCTCTCATCTTATAAAAAAGTGGGAGAGGAAAGGCAAAAAGGTAAGGGGTAGGCTAAAAAGAAGGGAAAATAGAAATAATAGGTATAAGAAAGGGGGAAGGTGTCTAAAGGGGGAGAACTGCTTGAGACAAGTAGTGCTCATAAGTAAAATACTGGAGAGGAGAGAAAGGGGAAAAGGAAAGAGAAAAGTATAATTTGGGGTTAATATGATGGTAGGAAATGCAGAATTACTAGTTTTAACTGTAAATGTGAATGGGGTGAACTCTATCATAAAATGTAAGTGGTTACCAGACTGGATTAAAAGTCAGAATCCTACAATATGTTGTTTAGAAGAAACACATTTAAAGCATAGTGATATACACAGAGTAAAGGTAAAAGTCTGGAGCAGAATCTATTATGCTTCAGGTGAAGTAAAAAAAAGGCAGGAGTAGCCATTCTGATCTCAGATCAAGCAAAAGCAAAAATTGATCCAATTAAAAGAGATAAAGAAGGAAACTATATCTTGCTAAAAGGTATCATAGATAATGAACAATATCAGTGTTAAACATATATGCACCAAGTGGTGTAGCATCTTAATTCCTAAAGAAGAAGTTAAGAGAGTTGCAAGAAGAAATAGAGAGCAAAACTATAATAGTAGGAGAGCTCAATATTCCTCTCTCAGAACTAGATAAATCACAAAATAAATAAGAAAGAAGTTAAAGAAGTAAATAGAATACTAGAAAAGCTAGATATGACAGATCTTTGGAGAAAATTGAATGGAGACAGAAAGGATTACACTTTCTTCTCGGCAGTTCATGGAACCTATACAAAAATTGACCATATATTAGTACATAAAGACCTCAAAATCAAATGCAGAAAGGCAAAAATAGTAAATGCATTTTTTTTCAGATCACAATGCAATAAAATTTACATTCAATAAAAGGCCAAGGGAAAATAGACCAAAAAGTATTTGTAAACTAAATAATCTGATCCTAAAGAATGAATGGGTGAAACAGCAAATCATAGACACAATCAATAATTTCATCCAAGAGAATGACAATAATGAGATAGCATACCAAAATTTGTGGAATGCAGCCAAAGAGGTTATTAGGAGAAATTTTATATCTCTAGATGCTTACTTGCATAAAATAGAGAAAGGAAGATCAATGAATTGGGCTTGTAACTAAAAAAGCTAGAAAAAGAACAAATTAAAACCCCCCAATCAAATACCAAATTTGAAATTCTAAACATAAAAGGAGAGATCAATAAAATTGTAACTTAAAAAAATGATTGAAATAATAAATAAAACTAAGAGTTAATTTTATGATAAAACCAAACAAAATAGATAAACCTTTAGTTAATTTGATTAGAAAAAGGAAAGAGGAAAATCAAATTGTTAGTCTCAAAAATGAAAAGGGAGAACTTTCCACCAATGAAGAGGAAATTAGAGTAATAATTAGGAGTTACTTTGCCCAACTTTATACTAATAAATTTGACAACCTAAGTGAAATGGAGGAATACCTACAAAAAATATAGATTGCCAAGACTAACAGAAGAGGAAATAAATTATTTAAATAATCCCATTTTAGAAAAAGAAATAGAACGAACTATTAATCAACTCCCTAAAAAAAAAATCCCCAGGACCAGATGGATTTACCTGTGAATTCTACCAAACATGTAAAGAACAATTAACTCAATACTATATAAATTATTTGAAAAAATAGTTTATATGAAGGACTCCTACAAAATTCCTTCTATGACACAGACATGGTACTGATTCCTAAATCAGGTAGGATGAAACAGAAAAAGAAAATTATAGACCAATCTCCCTAATGAATATTGATGCAAAAAATTTAAATGAAATATTAGCAAAGAGATTACAGATAATCATCCCCAGAATATCACATCATGACCAAGTAGGATTTATACCAGGAATGCAGGGCTGGTTCAATATTAGAAAAACCAAATTACCAAACACCATACAATTATGCAAGTGATACACACTCTCTGTTGTTATTTGCTTGTATTTTGTTTTCTTTCTTTTCCTTCCTTCTTGATCTGATTTTTCTTGTGTAGCAAGATAACTATATAAATATGTGCACATATATTGGATTTAACATGTATTTCAACATATATTGGACTGCCTGTTAGCTAGGGGAGGGGGGAGGGGGAAAGAAGGGAATGTTTGGAACAAAAGGTTTTGCAAGGGTCAGTGTTGAAAAAATTAACTATGCATGTGCTTTGTAAATAAAAAAAAATTTTAATGCTGTAAATAAGCAATAAATAGAGAAACGCAAATTACAACAACTCTGAGGTACCACTTTATACCTTTCATATAGGTTCAAGATGATAAAAAAAAGAAAATGACAGATATTTGGGGGTAATGTGAGAAAATAGTTATTCTTGTTCACTATTACTGGAACTTTAAAGTAGTCCAGACATTTGGAAAGCAATTTGAAACTCTAGACAAAAGACTTAAATTGTGTGTCCCACATCATTCTCCAATTGATAAATGGTTAAAGGATGTTCAATTGTCTGAAGAGACAATTTTCCGATGAAGAAATTAAAGCCATTTTTAGTCATATGAAAAAATCCTCCATCACAGCTCTGTCATACCAGTTCACACCTATCAGATTAGCTAAGATGAAAGGAAAAGATAATGATAAATGCTGGAAGGGATGTAGGAAAACTAGGACACTAATGCATTGTTCATGGAGTTGTGAATTAATCCAACCATTCTGGAGAGTAATTTGCAACTATGCTCAAAGGGCTATAAAACTGTGTATATCCTTTGCTCCAGCAGTGTCTCTACTGAGTCTGTATCCCAAATAGATCATAAAAGAGGGAAAAGGACCCACATGTACAAAAATGTTTGTAGTAGCTCTTTTTGTAATGGCAAGCAATCAGAAATTGAGTGAATTTCCATCAATTGGGAAATGGCTGAATAAATTATGGTATATGAACGTAATGAGATATTATTTTTCTATGAAAATTGATGGATAGGTTGACTTCAGAAAATCCTGGAAAAAGTTACATGAACTGATGCTGAGTAAAGTAAGCAGAACCAGGAGAACATTGTAGAGTGAGATTATGTGATAATCAACTATGATAGATATGGCTCTTAGCAATAAATTGGGAAAACATTTTTATACTTAAGGGTTCTGATAAAGGCCTCATTTCTAAAATAATAGAGAATTGACTCAAATTTATAAGAATTCAATCCATTCTTCAACTAATAAATGGTCAAAGGATATCAACAGACAACTTTCAGATGAAGAAATTGAAACTATTTTTAGTTATATGAAAAGGTGCTCTAAATCACTATTGATCAGTATTTCTGTACATCACTAACAAAGTCCAACAGCAAGAAATATAAAGAGAAATTCCATTTAAAATAACAGTTGATAGTATAAAACATTTTGGAATCTATCTGCCAAAGGAAAATCAGAAAGTATATCAACAAAACTACAAAACACTTTTCACACAAATAAAGTCATATCTAAACTATTGGAAAAATGACAAGTGCTCTTGATATAACATCAAGCAAATATAATAAAAATGACAATACTACCTAAACTAATCTATTTATTTAGTGTTATACCAATCAAACTCCCAAGAAACTATTTTACTAACTTAGAAAAAATAACAACAAAATTCATCTGGAAGAACAAAAGCTCAAGAATTACAAGGGAAATAATGGGGAAAAAAAGCAAATAAAGGTGACCTAGCTGTACCAGACCTAAAACTGTATTATAAAGCAGTGGTCATCAAAACCATTGGGTACTGGCTAAGAAATAGAGTAGTTGATCAGTGGAATAGATTAGCTTCACAGGACAAAATTGTTAATGACCACAGTAATCTAGTGTTTGACAAACCCAAAGACCACAGCTTTGGGGATAAGAATTCACTATTTGACAAAAACTGCTGGGAAAACTGAAAACTAGTATGGCAGAAACTAGGCATTGACCCACACCTAACACTTATACCAAGATAGGTCGAAATGGGTTCATGATCGAGACATAAAGAATGATATTATAAATTAATTAGAAAAACATAGGATAGTTTACCTCTCACATCTGTGGAGGAGAAAGAAATTTGTGACCAAAGCAGAACTGGAGATGTTATTGATTATAAAAGAGATAATTTTGATTATACCAAAGTTTTTGTACAAACAAAACTAATGCAGACAAGATTAAAAGGGAAGTAATAAACTGGGAAAACATTTTTACATTCAAAGGTTCTGATAAAGGCCTCATTTCTAAAATATATAGAGAATTGACCCAAATTTATAAGAAATCAAGCCATTCTCCAATTAATAAATGGTCAAAGGATATGAACAGACAATTTTCAGATGAAGAAATTAAAACTACTTCTAGTTATATGAAAAGATGCTCTAAATCACTATTGATCAGAGAAATGCAAATTAAGACAACTCTGAGATACCGCTACATTCCTCTCAGATTGGCTAAGGTGACAGGAAAAGATAATGACAAATGTTGAAGAGGATGTGGGAACTTGGAAACTTATACATTGTTGGTGAAGTTGTAAAGGGATCCAACCTTTCTGGAGACTTATTTGGAACTATGCCCAAAGGGCTATCAAACTGTGCATACCTTTTGATCCAGCAGTGTTTCGGGACTTATATCCCAAAGAGATCTTAAAGGAGGAAACAAGACCCACATGTGCAAAAATGTTTGTGGCAGTCTTTTTTGTACAAAGTAGCAAGAAAATGGAAACTGAATGGATGCCCATGAGTTGGAGAATGGCTGAATAAATTATGGTATATGAGTGTTATGGAATATTATTGTTATGTAAGAAACAATCAGCAGAATGATTCCAGAGAAGCCTGGAGAGACTTACATGAACAGATGCTAAGTGAAATGAGCAGAACCAGGAGATCATTGTACACGGCAACAACAAGGTCCTATAATGATCAATTCTGATGGACATGGCATCACATGGACATGTGATGATTCAAACCAGTTCCAATTATTTAGTGATGATGAGAGCCATATACATCCAGAGAGAGGACTGTGGGAACTGAGTGTGGTTCACAACATAACATTTTCATACTTTTTGTTGTTGTTTGCTTGCATTATATTTTGCTTCTCCTTTTTATACTGGTTTAATTTGACTTTTCTTGCGCAGTATGATAATTGTATAAATATGTATGCATACATTGGATTTAACATATATTTCTACCATGTTTAACATATATTGGGCTATTTGCCATCTTGGGGAGAGTGTGGGGGAAGGGAGAGAAAATTGGAACAAAGGTTTTGCAAGGGCTAATATTAAAGAATTGTCCACACATATGTTTTGAAAAATACAAAGCTTTAATGAAGAAAAAATAATTTTAAAAAATTAAGTTCCTTCCAGTGCTAACATTTGGTGTTCTTTTTTCTAAGATCTCTTACTCTTAAAAAAAAAGTATTACTCCAATGTTTATTATTGAATAGAGACAACTCAGATTCCTTAAAGGCCCAGAATTGGATAGGAAAAAAACCAAACTGGATTGCACTTAGAAAACTCTGTGTCTTTTCTTGACCAAGGAACACATCCTTTAATTCCCAATATTCTTATGTAATGCCACAGTTTGTAAAGAATAAAAACTGGAGGGTAATAGAAAGGGGCAGGGTATATTTAAGTAGTCTATAGAATATAACCAATGAAGACATCTGGGCAAGAAATGGTGAAAGACACTACCAAGAAATGGCTGATAAGAAAAAGAGGCCAGTTATGTCACAAGACAAAGTAATCTTGTTATTATATAAATATATATATATATATAAATACATATAAAAATATATGAATTATATATTATATAAGTGTACCCCCAGATATGACTCTCTGTGTTGGTAGCAATATCCTAACCCTTGCATCCATACAAGTTAGGCTAAGTTTTCTTTAAAAGACTATCCTTGGAGTGAAATGAGCAGGAACAGGAGATCATTATATACTTCAACAACAATACTTTATGATGATCAATTCTGATGGATGTGGCTCTCTTCAACAATTAGATGAACCTAATCAGTTCCATTTGTTCAATAATGAATAGAACCAGCTACACCCAGTGAAAGAACTCTGGGAAATGTATGAACCACAACATAGCATTTCCCCTCCCTGTTTTTGTCTGCCTACACTTTTTGATTTCCTTCACAGGTTAATTGTACATTATTTCAAAGTCCGATTCTTCTTGCACAGCAAAATAACTTTATGGACATATATACATATATTGTATTTAACATATACTTTAGCATATTTAATATGTATTGGTCTGCCTACTATCTGAGGGAGGGGGTGGGGCGAAGAAGGGGAAAAATTGGAAACAAAAGGTTTTGCAATTGTCAATGATGAAAAATTACCCATGCATATATCTTGTAAATAAAAAAGCTATAATAAAAAAATATTAACAGGAAAAAAAGACTATTCTTGATTCACTTCCTGAGTGATATCATGCCTGAGTAAAAGAGGTGGGGAGATAAGGGGTCTCAGATGATTGCCTGGTAAATTAGCTGATAGGCTGGTCATGCCTCATTCTGCTGAATCAACTTCAGGTGTCCTCAATGGAGATCCTTGTTGAATATCCTTTTCCTGTTTTGGCTACGTAAATTTCCTTTTCTTAACTATTATGAGTGAATGAATGAGTAAAATAAGAAATAAATATGAATGAATAATAGAAGATAGATAGATAGATAAGATAGATAGATAGATAGATAGATAGATAGATAGATAGATGGATAGATAGGATATTATGGCCAGATTCTCCAGGTGTTATGATGCGATTCCACTAACGAATGGTAAAGGAAAGGTCCTTCTGTACCCCACTTCCATGCCCCATGTTGCCTGGGCCTCAACTAGGGAGACTTTTTCCAGGGGTTCCTGTCTGCTTTTTAATGCACACTTGTGAGTGATTTTTATGGTTAGCTTTTCTTTTGTGTGTAGGAATAAAATATCTGTCTCATATTCAATTCATATTGTACATTGAATCCTTTTAAAAAAAAATCTTCTTTTGGAGTGCCCCACAGACTTGTGAGCTATGTGCTAATTTACTATAATTAAATATCATCCTGGGGTTGTTAGGGTGAGAATTTAATGAGCATGAGAAAAGAGATCCCCCTCTTACCAGACAAAGCTCTACGAAAATGAAACTGGTCCAAATTACATGGGTAGGTACAAGGCAGAGAAGGGTATTATACCCCAGCCCTTGTAAGCCCAGGTCAAGGGCACATAAATAAAAATACTAAACAAACAAATTGATAGATAAATGCTAAATTCAACATTTATGAGAATAATATGCACATAAATTGGAGACATCGTTGATGAGATATGGAAAAGAGGCTTTCACTAATAATATTCCACAGTGGACTGCATTTTTACTATCCTATGAGCGATTGAAAGATGCTGAAAATACAAAATCCTGCTGTGCCTATCCTTTCTGGGCTATAAATGAAGATATCTAACTTAATAGACACAAGCATTTAGGCTTATTCTCGTGAAGCCATCAAAATTACTAAAGATTTTTCAAATGATACAACAATAGAGACAACTTTGGTATTCCTTTGACCATAAATATTAGGTGAGACGCAAAAGAGGAAGATGTATGATCACCAAATGTGATCTCCCTTGTGACTGAAGAAATCCATCTCTAAATCTGAGTGAAAGAGAAATGAAACCAAAGAGACATCAAATAAGGTTTCCTAAACACAGAATGGTGACCTTATGGGAGACCATGGACAAAAGTCACAAAAGATCATGGGCATGAATAGGTTGTGGCCTTCATCACTGTAAGGAGATTCCATTACAATAAGGTCATAAATCCATTTCAGTATTGCAGATACCAATACCCTTCCAGGCCAAATAGTTTGCACCTCCTATCTGGAGTCTGGACCAGTGGACTATTAATTGTAAGAGAGCTAAAAGAGACCTCGACAGAGTCCCCTGCTCTTTCCAAAACCAAATTTGAGAGTTCTCTAAGACAATAGTGCAAATAAACAGAAAGTTGGAAAATAGGCCACACCATAGAGGAATTTACTAAAGTGAAATTCTTAAAGAGAAAATTGAAGAGGTCTTTGGAACGCTATCAGACTATAAAGTGTTAGGCAGGGGCAATTCCCTGTTAATCATGGCATGTTCCGGCTGTTGTTCAGGGACTACTGATCACCACTGAGAAGGAAAAAAGTGGTGAAATAGGTTCAAACTTCAGAGAGCAAAGATAGGGCTAAACAGCATATGGCTGTTATGATCACTTTGAGAAATATTGTTTCACACATTCAAGTGTCTCCCTTACACAAGAAGTGTTAAGGAAAGTTGTGCATCCTGCTGCGTACAGCATGAAAAGGAAGAAATTGAAAGAGGGAAGACATTAATATGGGTTGGAAAAGCCTTTCTATAGAAGATAAGATTTTAGTTGCAACTTAAAGGAAGCCAGGTATGTGCTTCTACAACACATGGCAGTAATGATGACAAAGATAAAGAAAGTACCTGGATTAGGCCAACTCTACACAAAGATTTAAGCTGGAGGTGACGACATTTCAAACTGGAAGACCATGAATTTGGTTGGTTTTAAAAAATATATTTGGGTAACTGAATTTCAAAGTAGTTGATTTCCTCTGTAATCTTATGTATTTTATTTTATGCATCTAAAAATGAGATTCTGAGAATGACTCCACATTTTCATCAAACTAATTGTCAGAGGAGTCCAGCACACAAACAGACTAAGATTTCCCCACCCACACATTAAAAGAACTTTTCCAACAAGAGAATTTTATGTGATTGCTTAGGGACCTCTCCAAACTTTAATTTCTAACTGAATACAAATAAATACCTGGAAGGAGATTTCCATAAAAGGAGGCAAAAAGTTTAGGCAATGATTGCTGGATTGAAAGGGAAGACAAATGTGATGTATTACTTGTTGGCAGGTCTCTAATGAAGGTGGAGAGGGTCCATTACCATTTTAAAACCAGGTTTGTCAAGTCTTTTTCTCCCATTGAAAGTAATTACAAATTGGCCTCGGGAGGAGTAATGGGTAACGGAACCAGAGTCTGTTCCATTGCTAATTTCTCTGGTGGCATTACTGGCGAGGCAGTTCTACCTCAAAATATTTCTAAAAATATCAGTGATATAATTATACAAGACCCTAAGAACATTTCTGGGTGAGCTTCAAAATTCCAAGCAGGGGAAATAACTTTGATTTCATGGCAAAATCAGGTGACATTTAAGTTAAATGGCAAAGGATTTTTCAGTGTTCAATACAATAAAAGCCATTGCGGGAAGATAAAATACTCAAATGGGCCTTTGATCTCATTGTTGTGGACATTCTCTCCACTGATGCAGATCACAGAGGACAGAAAAGAAGGGAGGAAAGAATAAGCAATTAAGTGCCTACTGTTTATCCAGGTACTGTGTTAAATGCTTTAGAGTTACTATCTCATTTGATCCTTAGAAGAACCCTATAAGTTAAGTGTTATTATGTTCCCCTTTATTGTTGGTATTTTAAAATGTGGGGCTTTGTTTTTGGAAGAAATTTGGAGTCATTAAAAAAACTTTGTAGATTCCAAAAGATACTACAACCAGATCTCTTCCTGCTGCCTCCTTCTGGGTCCCCCAGACAAAAATATCAATGGAAAAATTGTAAAAGGCTGTCCATTCAATAGCATGTGATAATCTGGGCAATAGATTTTGCCCATCTAGCTGTTTTTTCCCCTTTGTGGATGGTCAAGTCATCTCTCTCGAGTGGTTATGAATCTGCAATCTTTGGAGACTTGATGCATCCAATCCAATGTTTAATGTGATTGCTCAGGGGCCCACACTAATGGGAATATCTGAAAGATCACATTTTTGTGGGGGATTTTTTGTTTTTTTATTATAGCTTTTTTTTTAATTTTTAAAAATAATTATAACTTTTTATTGACAGAACCCATGCCTGGGTAATTTTTTACAACATTATCCCTTGCACTCACTTCTGTTCCAACTTTTCCCCTCCCTTCCTCCACCCCCTCCTCTAGATGGCAGGCAGTCTTGTACATGTTAATATGTCACAGTATTTCCTAGATACAATATATATGTGCAGAACCGAACAGTTCTCTTGTTGCACAGGGAGAATTGGATTCAGAAGGTAAAAATAACCCGGGAAGAAAAACCAAAATGCAAACAGTTTACATTCATTTCCCAGTGTTCTTTCTTTGGGTGGAGCTGCTTCTGTCCATCATTGATCAATTGAAAGTGAGTTAGATCTTCTCTTTGTCGAAGAAATCCACTTCCATCAGTATACATCCTCATACAGTATCGTTGATCTACTTTTTTTTAACATCAGTGAGAAAAGTGTATCGGTCAGCAGTTGATGTTCCTTTGATCACCTATTTTAGTCTTAATAAGATCCAAGATTTTGCTATGAGACTCTATTATCTTTTCTCTCTCAATACTCTCAAAATGTTGTCATCTCCAATTTAGATTTTCTTTATTTAGAGTCAGTCTAATTCAGATGCTTTCTCTATCTTTGTCAACATTATTACCATTTTGACCTTTTCATAAGCACATTTACCTGGCTTCCTTTAAGTTGTAATGAAAATCTCATCTTCTATAGAAAGCCTTTCCCAACTCCTCTTAATAGAAATACTTTTCTCTTTTAGTTACTTCTTTTTCATCCTGTTTCATCTGTTTATACATATTTGCTTGTTTGCTGTCCTGATTAGATTAGGAGCTTCTTGTGGCTAGGGACTGTCTTTTGCCCTTTTTTATCCCCAGTGTTTAGCACGATGCCTATTACATAGTAGACATTTAGTTTGTGAACTAACTTCATGTTAAAATCCAAGAATAGTATATCAAGTTTCACTTAATAGTAAAAAAAAAACTGTACTTTAAAAATCTTTGCAATAATCAAATCAATACTATCATTGTGACTGCCCAATGGCTTCTCTTACCAAGCTAGATTACTTCTATGAACCCCACTTTCTTAATGTGATCTGTAGCCCTCTGCATAGTTTATATTTTATATTATGTTTTATATCTGTCTATATGTTGTTTTCTTCAAATGGAAAATAAGCTCCATGAGGTATGAGAAGAAATGGACCCCAGATCTCAGAAATGAGGAACCATGCCAGAATGGGATTTTGAGCAGGAACACAATGAATCTTAGTGCCCTTCTTTGTGTGGAGTTAAGAAAAAAACCCAGCTTTGGGTGGAAGCAAGGCCATTTCTTGACCATTATCTAGGGATGCTAAAATATAGGAGATGCTATCATTAGTGCCCTGAGCAGATACTGAGTGTCTCTCCCAGACAAGTTTCTGCTGGGGCAGGTGTCCTAAGGCCAGAGATGTGAAAAGTAGCTATTGCTTGATTCCAATTTTACTGAGTTTGGTTCCTTTACAGAGGCCAGCCAGAGTTACTTTGTGCATGTTCAAGGCTTCTGGGGCAGAGGTCCCTTCTTCTGCCTTTTTATGTTTCAGAAAATGAATGGCAAGGCCATTTGCAGATCTAGTTAGGATTGCCAATCAAGAAACTAATGAGGAACTAGTTCTTGCCCTATATTATGCCCTACTGCTCTCTAATCCTAATAAATGCTTATTGACTGATTAACTTTAAGAAACAGTAGTGAAGAACAAAAGAAAATGAGGGTGATTATATCCAATTAGGGCATTGTACCAATTGCAAGTGTGATTTCCATTTCTTTGCTGAAGGATTGTTAAACAACAGAGAGAAAAGATGTTTCTATCTCTGTCTCTTTGCCTCTGACTATGTTTATCAGTCCCTTTTCCCAGACACCAATGTGAAGATGGGAGGTTCAACATCTTCTTGAAGATTCTCCTCCAGCCAAAAGAGGGAAGGAGACATTGAGAAGGAGACCTAGAAAAGGCCAAGGCCTCTACTTCTTCTCCAGGGAATGTCCTTATTGCTCCAGTCTTTCAGATGGGCTTCTACCTAGCTTGGTAATTTGTAGATATCCCTTGGGAAATAATCAGGTTTCCTTAGCCTATCCAATACTATGTGTCTGCAGTATCCCAGGTCAAAGAACTTTTTGTGCTTAGTCAAAATTCTAAAGTCACATGGGGTGGAGGGGAATGGCTTCTACTGACTTGTTTGGCTGGCTCTTGCTGCTATCCAAAGTGATCTCACCTCTACTTGAAATTCACCTGCTTCTTAGCTTTTGTTATGGAAAGAGGAGGACTCTTTCATAAGTGATGTTGTTGATGGTGGTCAATGAATCACCTGACCTCAGTTCAATACCTGTTTTCTCATTGTTTTTCTCTATATAGTAATAAAATAATTTTCATATGCATTGTCAGTTGAAGACATATTTTAAGTAAGACATGAGTAGCAGCCAGTTTCTGTGTATTTTTGGTGACTAAGGCATAAAAAACAGTACAATCCTAAGATACATTGGAAATGTCATCTCTAATTTTTGGTAAGGAAGAAATTGATCTTTGCCAAATCCAAATCCCCCAGAATGTTGTTTTTTTGGATTTAGAGCATGGTAATATGTCAATCTTTTTATATTATTTTTTTCAAATCTCATCCCTTCTCTTCCGGAGACTGTAATTTTTTTTTCATAAGCAATTTAGTCTACTCAACTGATCTTTAAGGAACAAAATTAACAAAAAGCTTTGTGAAACAGAGACATTATATTGAAGGTCCATCTATACCTCTAAAAATGCCTGCCAAGCAATTGGCCACGGTGATCATAAATCCATCACTGTAAAACCTGGGAGAGACCAAAGCAGCTTCCTGAGAAAACAGGTTTATTAGACTTTTCATTCAGACAAGAAAGAAAAGAAGAAAGAAAACACACTTCAATCTAGATCCAGACCCTCCTTGCCAAGGTCTTAAGCTACAAGGGAGTTTTTCACCTGATGGGACTCTGTATCTTGCTTCTTTATTGAGAATGACCCCTATGATTTTAGCTATGCTAAAATGGGAACTGAACTCAGTACAATTTAACAATTCAACTCAATACTTACTAAGCACCTACTGTGTGTAAAGTCTACTAAAAGGCATTTTTAGATTCAGGATTTTCCTTATAATTGGTTGGCATACCTGAGGATATTTTGAGGATTTATTTAACAGGGGAAAGAATATTGATACCACAAGACCCAAGTTAGAAAGTCAATAGGTGTGTATATGTTGTCTCAAATCTGAATAGAAAAAGAAATTAAAACTTAGAGAGAAATATAAGAAATTCCTGAAAAATGTTCTTTTCAGTACATGCTGAAGCACTGAAAATTCAACTCACAGATGGGTAGATAAGGATATTTTTCACTTTTTTTTTCATATAATTAACCTCCAATATTGCTAGTCTTGGCACAAAAGCCTCCCTGTGCAGGTGGAAACGAGGGGAAAGGATTTTCCCTTCTGTGGTTTTTGCCTCATGACAGATCCTGGAAGATGAACAAAGAATGGCCTTGGGAGAAGTGGGACCCTTAGACAAACATGATCTCCAAAACCTTCCATCCCCTGTTACAAGCAGGAAGCTGAAGCTGATTGATTTGTTCCCACTTTTAAAGTAGGAGTCATCCGATGGTTCCGTGTTCAGGTTGAGTAGGACAGTCTTCTTCCAGCAATGAAAAGAATAAACTTGTGTGAATTGATATTTCCTAACTTTTTTCATCCTTTATTATGCAAAATTACTCTTGCTTTTAGATTGTATAAATATTCATATTTTGTTGGCAAAAAATTAACATGTCTTCAGCATTTCTTGTGAAAATAACCTATGTAATTACCTATCTATCTAGGTGCTTTTTCTTGCTCGCTCTCTCTTCCCCCTTCCCTTTTCCCTTTCCCTCTCCCTCTCCCTCTCTGCTTCATTTCTCTCTCTCTCTCTCTCTCTCTCTCTCCTCGCTCTCTTCTCTCTCTCACACACAAAACATCTTTTCACTTCTCTTAATTTTAATTTTTCCTTGTAGTTTTGTATTAATTATAATCTTGATTCTAACAAGTATTGGTGCTTTGATTCTTCTCTCTCTCTCTCTCTCTCTCTCTCTCTCTCTCTCTCTCCCTCCAACTCTGTGTCTCCCCTTCCCTCCTTCTCTCTCAATCTCTCTGTCTCTGTCTCTACCTATATATTTCCTCCTGTCCACCCCCTGCCACTTTCAATAAGGAGTGGAGTGGGACTGCATTGCAAGTTCAGACCACGGGGTGAGCAAATGCCCAGAGGCAGAAAAAGTTGCAACAACTTGAGAGGATGGCAGAGTGGGCCAGTTTGGCAGGACTGGGGTTTACACAATGTAAGACGAAGTTGTAAAAGGCTAAGGCCCTTTTTGAGTCCCACCTGTCCTTATGATTTGTCTCTGCACAAATCTGTATATCCATTTACCTTGGTATTCCTATATGTCAAATAAGAAGAATTCTATTTACCCCAGTCCCATATCATAAAACCATATGAAGATGCATAGGAGAGCAGCTTGTTCTTCTCATTCACCTCCTTGGAGACGTTTCTTCCATTTCATCTAATATAGAAATACCTCACATGTATATAGCGCTTCATAAGCGGCTTTCTTTCCTTTGGCCCACAGAGGTGGGGAGTCATTCCCACTCTTTTACTTATTTTCAATCTCTCCCTCTCCATTGATTCCCCTCTCTATTGTCTACAAAGATGCCTATGCTTCCCCATCCTAAAAAAGAAACTGTTGATTGATGCTTCCATCCCTGTTAATTAATTACCCTATATTTCTTCTGTCCTTTGTAGCTGAACTTCTCCAACAAACCATCTACACTAGGTGCCTCCACTTTCTCTCCTCTCACTCTCTTTTTAATCCCTAATAATTTCTCTTCTGATGTTATCATTCCACTGAAACAACTCTCTCCAAAGTTATTGATGATCTCTTAGTTGCCAAACCTAATGGTCTTTTCTCAATCTTCATTCTCCTTGACCTCTCTGTTACCTTTGATATTGTGGGTCATTGTTTTCTCCTTGATATCCTCTTCTCTCTAGGTTTTTGGGACACCCCTCTCTCTTGGGTCTCCTCCTCTTTCTCTAAAGGGTCCTAATCTATCTCTTTTTCTGGATTGCTTCCAAATCCCACCTTCTAAGTAGAGGTGTCCCTCAGGGTTCTGTCTTAGGCCCTCTTCTCCTCTCCCTCTCCACTACTTCATTTGGTGATCTCATTAGCTCCCATGGATTTAATTAACAGTTTTATGCTTATGATTCTCAAATCTACCTTTCCTGCTCCAATTTTTTGGCTGATTAATATCACATCTCCAACTGCTCTTCAGTTGTCAAGCTGGTTGAGCAGTAAACATCTGAAACTCAACATGTCCATCCAGAGGGGAGCTCAGTATCTTCCCCCCCTAACCTCCCCCGCTCCTCCCGCTACCTTCCCTATTATTGTACAAGCCAATACCATCCTTCCAGTCTCCCAGGCTTGTAACATAGGAGTCATCCTGGACTCTGCACTCTCTCTCACCCTCCATAGCCAATCTGTTGCCATGGTTACCGATTTCACCTTTGCAACATCTATGAATGCAACCTCTTTTCTCCTCCCACACTGCCACTATTCTGATGCAGACCCTCATGCCCTCACTTCTGGCCTGTTTCAATAGCCTGTTAGAGTTGGGATGAGGGAGGTCTGCCCGCCTCAAGCCTCCATCCTCCATTCGGCCACTAAAGTGACTTTCCTGGTCTCGATTTGATCATGTTACACACAACCTCCATCCACCCACACATTCAATAAACTTCAGTGACTTTCTCTGAGATTAAACACGAAATGCTCTGTTTGACATTCAAAGACCTTCATAACCTAGCCCTTGTTTGCCTTTCCATCTGTCTGACACATTATTATCTGACACATACTCTTTGATCCGGTGACCGTGGCCTCCTGTCTAATCCACAAACAAGACCCTTCATTTCTGGGTTCCGGCATTCTCTTTGGCTGTCTCCTCTATCTGGAATGTTCTCCCTTCTCCTCTCTGGCTACTGACTTCCCTGAGTTCCTTTAAGTCTTAACTGAAATCCTACTTTCTACAGGACCCTTCTTCATTTCAATACTTTCTGTTAATTATTTCCAACTTATGCTATATTTTTATAGCTTGCTTTGTATATATTCATTTGTATTTTGTCTCCTACGTTACAGCGCAAACTCCTTGAGGGCAGGTATTGTCTTTTGCCCCTTTTTGTATCACAGCACTTAGTATGGAATCGGGCACATGGTAGGCACTTACTACATACATATTGATTGATTGAAGATCACAGGTCTTTAAAGATTCCTTTAGATATATACATTCAGCATGTTCATCTAAGCCAATCCATTACATTGTAGTGCAGGAAACTCAAGGCCAAACAGTCACTTAGGCAGCCAAAAGCACAGCCAAGATCAGAACATGGATCCTGAGGCTACAAATCCAGTGGGTTTTTCCACTCTATTACAGCCACCTTTATTATTTCCATTTTACAGTTAGGGAAATTGAAAAGACCGAGTAATATTCCTTCATTATAACCATCCATTTTCATTAATAACGATGCCTTTGGCGGAACAGCCAACATTAGGCAACTTGGAACAGTACTATTTAAGTGTCTGACATATTTATCAATTAGAAAAGGTTGGGTTAGTGTTCCATGAATCAGACTTACAGGAAGCAATTCAATCAAACATTTATTGAACACCTACTATGTGCCTGTCGTGCTCAAGATACACAACTAAAAATGAAACAGTTCCTGCTCTACACAGATAAGCACTTGTACAATCAGCATGTAAAAATATATAAACAAAATACAAGTGAATTTAGAAAGGGGCAGCACTAATTCATATCCAGGGAAGGGAAAAGATTACTCCATTGTTTTGCTTTTCCTCTTTCATTTGTTCTTTTGGGGACATAGCTGACTCCTGTGGTCAGCTAGTGGGTCCCAAGTGTCTGTGATGCCATCAGCCCATGAGCCCACCTCAAGGATTTATATCACGAAGGTCTTTGGCTTCTGCAACACAAGCTTTCTTGAGCACTCTAAAGGGTACTCAGTAAATATTGACAGATACTGATACAATCATTTGGGACAAGATTACTATGTTACTGGGATTCTAGTACTTTCCTCAAAGTCACTTCTATGATTGTTAACTTTGTAGCTCCCTGACTTCTTCAGATATTTAATTTTTTCTGACACTCCTGAGCAATAGGGACCAATCAACCTCATCAGGAGGTGGGGGGAATCTCATCAGTGGGGTAACCTTTGAGCACAGATATTAGTCATCACTTTGGCAATAAAAAAGGGGGCAGATTAAAAATCAGCTCTAATTTAGAATACCAGGAAGTCTCAGCCAGATTTTTTTTTCTGCATTAAGTTGAATTATCTTCTCTGATAATGTGCTGACCTCTTTAACAAAAATAAGCAGTGAGACTCTTAATCAGTTAATTTAAAGTCAAGAGTGAGACAAGAGGTTCCTGCTTTGTTTCCTAAAGGGGAATGTCATCTCTGCTCTAATGCCGTTGTTTACTGTTGCTAAATTCTCTCCATTGGTAATATGGCTAATGTAGAAACTTGAGGTGGCTTTATTTGCAGTTGGAAATTGAATTCCTACTGTTCTTATTGGGTTATCTGGAGGTTATCTTGTCATCTCTATTAGAGAACTTTTTTAAAGTTTGATTTAAAGAGTACAGGGAGCAAGCTCATCAAGGCAGCCTCCATCAGCATCAGCATCAACATCCCAATTATCATCTGCATCAGTACCAGCATCCTCATCAGCATCAGCCCCACCATCAGCTAGCTCCGCATTAGTCTGTAGTGTTTGTGAAAGGGCACCCTCCTTGAAAAATCCAATTAGTGGTGTGGATTTCCAGTAAATGGTTTACCTGGGTGCACTGACAAGCCCTTGAGCTATTTCTAAACATCTTTCCCCCTCCTAATATGAAATGAGTGAGCTGTGTTTTCAGACCGGCTTCCGTCTATATTTGGTCAAGCCTCCTTAAGCTGTGGGCTGGGCAGCAATTGGCAGGTAATGTAGAAACAAGGGACTAGGTGAGCATTGTTCTCATCTACTGATCAATAAAGCCACTTCTGGTAAAGGACAATCAAATTTGGGCTTCTTCAGCTAATTCTGAACTCACTTTATGGTCATTAGTTTGGGTTGAATGTCTTATGCTTATCAAATGAAAAGGAGGAAATGGGGAAATAGTGAGAATTTAAACTCCAGAATGAAATGTGAAAAATTGTGTCTTTAATCCACCAAGGGAAGCTTTGGGCAAGCCTCCTAATGTCTGTGCCTAAATTTCTCCATCATTTGAGTGGAAATAAATAGTGCTAGCCTAGTTGAGGGCCATGAAATCCTGAAATAAAGACACATCAAATGTCCAGAACCATCCTGGTCTCCAGCCTACCTTTCCAGCCTCCTTTGTTACTCACCTTCCCAGCCTAGCCAATCTGGTCTTCTTGTTGTTCCTTAGACGTGACCCTTCATCTCCCAACTTCAGACTTTTCATTGACTGTCCCAGATGCTTGGAATATCCTCCCTCCTTCTCTCTACCTCTTAGAAACCTCTAGCTTCCTTTAAAACTCAGTTCAAGTTCTGTGTCTTACATGAAACCTGATCCCTCCTCCCCAAGTTACCTTGCAATTATTTGAATGTATGTTGTCTCCCTTCAATAGAATGAAAATTCCTTGCTTTGAAGGACGGTTCTCTTTTGTCTTTGAATCCCACATGTGATAGGTGTTCAAGTATTGCCCTCATGGAGTTTACAGACTAGTGGTGAAGGATCTTATTTCCAAATGGCCATAATTCATAATAGCACAGAAGTATATCTGAAAGGTACAAACAAAATGCTAGGAAAGGCTTGAGGGAGAAAAGATCATTATTAACTTAGGGTGGAGATAGAAATCTAGTCTTTCCTAAAGAGTTGACATTTCAGTTGACCTTTCAAATATATAATGTCAGGAACCATGGTGAGGCATTATCGGGAATGGTATCTGCAAAAATATGGGAAATTGCGGGATAGCTACAGGAGGCAAAGTCTAGTTTGGCTGGGGCATAGAATATGTGGAAATCATATGAGTAAGACGAGATGTGCCTGGAAAGGGAGAATGCTACCAAATAGTCGAGGACCTCAAATGCCAAGTAAAGACGAGTGAACTTGGCGGACAAAAGGGAATCACTGAAGATCACAGATACAGAAGTTGAAAACAAGCCACACTTGCTCAACACTTACAATATGCTGCTGGTGTTTAGATATACTATTGCACCCCCAATTTAGACACACTGATACTTTCATTCCTTGGCAAGCTTCTCTATAGAAGATGATATGCAGCCAAACTTTCTTTTCTTGGCAAGCTTCTCTCTAGAGGATAGTACAGCCAATTATCAGTTAGTTAAAAGTTCTTACTTTCTAGTAAATGTGTATTATTGTCTCAAGATCAAAACCAGTTGAGGAACTAGGCCTCCTTCCTCAGAGAGTTTTCTTAGAATCTTTTCAATACCCCCACCAAACCTGGTGCCCAGCATGTCTTGCCAATGGCAAGGCCATGATCCAGGATGGGCACCTTGCTATATGAGCAAGGAAGGCAGCCCACCCACTGTGAGTTGCAAACCAGGAACTAGCCAGTGGGGTCTGCCAGTGTTAACTAAGCCAAATGATTCTACTTCCATTGTTGTTTCTGCTTGTCCAGAACACCTTTCACCCTCATCTCTGCCTATGCAAATCCTCCCTAACCTTGCAGAATCAGCTCCAGATCTTTTTTTCCAAGCATCCTTTCCTAGATAAGGCTGCCTGACATATCCTTCTCTCAACTTCAAGATAAAATTACCCATTGGGTAAAACACAGACTCCTTGAGTTGGGCTTTAAAGCTTTGGTTGAGACCACATTGTCAACCTTTATTTTATCCCTCCCTGATTCATCCTTAACCTAAATGAGAAAATAATCTTCCTAATACAAAGGTCAGACTGCACCACTTGCCTGCTCTAAAACTTTCTGTAGCTTATAGGATAGAGTCCAAACCCCTCCTTGCCATGTTTCAGACCTCTCTTCTGCCCATAATCCACCCCATGCAATCTTATGTCATACTTCCTTCTGTCACGTATTTTATGGTCTGTCCAGATGAAACAAGTTGGTCCCTCATCCTTTTCTGCCCTAACCTATCTCCATAAACATATCCAAGCCATACTATGGATCTGGGAAGCTCTCCTATTTCCTAAGCACCTGATAAAATCTTTCTCTTCCTTCAAGGCTCAGATCACCGAGGTGGTCACTGCCTCGATCAGAGTTCTTAGTCTTTCCAAGTTGTCACAATGCTGTTGTTACTATTGCTTTCTTGGTTCTGCTCATTTCACTCAACTCATAAAAGTATCCCTAGGTGCTTTCATTGGCTTCGTGGGTCTGGCTAAAGGAAACATCTGGGTTCAGGAATTTTGAGAAAATTGATACTTAGAAAGATAATATAATTACGAACTTTATTATTAGGAGACACAGCAAGTAAGTAAAACAAAGCATGTATACATGCAGTGTGACAATATAAAGAGGCACAAGTTTGTCCCCACATGCAAGCAATTCACCCCAGCTAGAGGGATAGGGAGATATGTTGGGGAGGGAGCACACTCCAAGTTGAGGTTCAGAAGGCAAAAATATATATCCTAAGGATGGGTTTGGTAGAGAACAGGTAATAGGTGCTAGATGTGGGTGGAGGCATTCCTAATCAGACCCATTTGTAGTAGAAAAGTTTTCAAGTCACAGATATATCCCAGGCTTGGGTAAAACTTTTGAAAAGAGAGTTTTTTTTAATTGGGACCACAAAATGGAGGGAGGATCTAATGTTAACTAAGACAGCAGGAGGACAATGATTCAAGGCACCAGCAGCAGGTCAAGAGTCGATCCCATCAAAAAAGCTGCCAGCCATTTCCTCCTGACACAAAGTTAACAGTGAAAAAGTGCAACTTTTTCTGTTTGTTTGTTTGACCCATGTCTGTTTGACCAAAAGTATTTATATTTATATGTATTTCTATGGACATTAGGGTTAGTTGTCCTAAGGAACTCCATATTGGAGTCAGATCATAAATATATTAAACAATAGTTTTGATATAAAAATATAAAGTTTACAATTACCAAGTTTTTTTTTTCTGAAACCCATCCCCATTATCATTTCTTACAGCACAATCATTTTTCATCACATTCATGTGCCATTTTTTGTTTAACCATTTCCAAAGTGATGGACTCCCCCTCAGTTTCCAGTGTTTAGTTATCATAAAAAACTGTTCTAAATACTTTTGGACATGTGTAACTCCATTATACAGAAGGGGAAACTGAGGTCCAGGGAAGGGAATTGAGTTTCCCAAGATGACACAGGCCATAAGCATCAGAGCCTGGATTGAACAGAAATCACTGATTCCAAGGTCAGGGGTCTGTCCACAGTCTCATATTATCTCTCATAGTTTCATAGTTGATAGTTTCTTACAGTATTTTGTCAGACTCATTCCTTTGCCACTGTCACCATCTGGTTTTATTATACTTGTATATATGTTCCACATTCCTCTCACTCCTTGAGAATGTAAA
The DNA here is from genome assembly GCF_902635505.1 of Sarcophilus harrisii. Taxonomy (NCBI): domain Eukaryota; kingdom Metazoa; phylum Chordata; class Mammalia; order Dasyuromorphia; family Dasyuridae; genus Sarcophilus; species Sarcophilus harrisii. The sequence continues at coordinate 13,918,766 of NC_045432.1, read as the reverse complement.
CTTCATGAGGACAAGGACTCTTTCCTTTTTCTCTGGATCCCCAGCCCAGTGTCAGGTTTAGCTCCAGCTAAGGACAGGGACTTGTGGTTTCATTTGCACAGGGGAACTCTTGGGTGAAGAGATTCTCTCTCAATGCTTAGAGTCTTGGGCAGTTACTGAGAACACTGAGATGTTACTTTGCTAGCACAGGGTAAGTCCCTAATTGTCGAATTTAATTTTTCATTTTTATGGGCCTTGTCTATGGCAGGGACTTCCTGTTTCTAGAGTCTGAATTTATGCTTAGTTATGGGTGGGCATAAAGATTGGTTTGTTGAAAAATTAATAGATTAATTGATTACATCCATAAGTGATAAGTTCTGAACTTCTAAACTTTCAACTGATTAAAAACAAAACAAATCAAACTTAGGCAATTAAGTAGTTCAGTTCAAATACTATTTCAGAGACTTTGTAGATATGTGACTCTGGGAGAGTCATTTCACCTCCATTTACCTCAACTATAAAACAGGATTGATATTAGCACCTAGCTCCCAGAGTTGTTGTCAGGATCAAATGAGATAATATTTTTAAAGTGCTTAGCATAGTTCCTGGCCCATAGTACGTGCCATAGAAATGCTAGCTATATTGCTATTCTGTGGTGTTGCTTCAGTTGTGTCTGGCTCTTCGTGACGCCATTTGGGATTTCCTTGGCAAAGACTTTGGAATGGTTTACCTTTAATTCTTCTGCTCATTTCACAGAAGATGAAACTGAAGCAGACAGGGTTAAATGACCTGACCAGAGTTGTCACACAGCTAGGAAGCATGTAAGGCTGAATTTGAATTCAGGTACTCCTGATACTATTCTATCAATTGCAGCTCCATCTAGCTGCTCATTATTATTATTAGTTGATCTAGATATGCATTACTTTGACAGGACTAGTACAAGAAACATTATGCCATGGATCTGGTTTTGCAAAATCAGAATTTAAGATATTATAGTTGCTAGAAGCAGTGATGCTTGAGTGCCTCACTTCTGTAGCTTGTGATCCCACTGAGAAGGGGCAAACTTTAAGTTGAAGCCAGCTTTAATGCAACAGTTTTTTCAAGCTAACATGTTTTTACTTAAACAAGAATTAGAGAGGGCACTGAGAGAGAAGTCTGGGGGAGTACATAGGGTCCTCTAGCAGGGCTTCTTAAAACTTTTTTCCACTAGTGACCCATTTTTGCCGGAGAAATTTATACCAACTCTGGGTATACAGATAAATAAAATAGGTAGACAAATCAAACATTTACTGATAATAAATTATAATTTCACAACCCCACATTTAGTTATGAGACCCCATATTGGGTCAAAAACCACAGTTTAAGAAGCTGGGCTCTGTGGCAAGACAGCAGGCAGTCATTCTGCTGAATGACTGGAAGCAAATTGCTTCATTCTAGGAAGCCTGAGTTCCTCGATTTGGTAATCTCAAGACCTGTCCTTTCTCCCCCAAGAGTTGGAAAGGCACACTGTCTGAACTTTAAAGTGTTAGAGAAAGGTGATATCATCATTGTTTTACAGTCAAAAACATAATTGCATTAATAAGTTTTATTTGTCTCCAGCTTAAAAGTTTTTTAATGGGGGGGGGAATAAAAGAATACATAATTAGAGCAAGTTTAAGGAAATCCTTAGGAATAGTAAGATACATTTGGGCTCTGCCCTCAAAGAGCTTACAATCTGTTGAGAGAGATAAACATAAAATAGATAGGTGATTAATTGGTGGGGAGGGGTGCAGAGACATTAGCAGCTGGAGGAATCTGGACAGGCAAGCATCATGGAAGAAATGGCCCAGCTTGAGCTGAACATTGAAGGAAACCAGTTCATGCTTGATCTGAGCCCTGGAGCATCCTAGGAACTAACACTTTGCCTCTGTCTTTGGACAGATCCCTGCCCTGTAGTCTCTGGGCAAGGCAGATGACAGAGCTTCTACTTCTCTATTCATTTCTCTCTGGCTGGGCACCTTGCCATTGCCTCACATTTCATCTCAAATTGAACATTAGTTTTTTGTTTCTTCGAACTCACATCAATCTGGAGATGATTTTGTCTCATCCTTCAACTTTCCTCATTTTTCATCACCTCTTTATCTACAGCCAGAAGGAGAGACAGAGACAGAGACAGAGACAGAGACAGAGACAGAGAAAGAAAACAAAGAGACAAAGTGAGACACAAAACAAGACAAAGACAGAGAGCCAGAGAGACTGGGTGAAAGAGAGACAGAGACAGAGAGTCAGAGACTGAGAGAGACACATTCAAAGAGAAATAGAGACAACATAGCCATACTGGGGATGTCTAACTTTGTTAGTAGAAGCCCCTTCTTCAGTAATCAAAGAGCCCACTCCCCAGTTTTTGACCTTTAGCTATTGGCCTTTGGGAAGCCTAAATTCTCTCTCTGAATATTCATATCAAATAGTTCCTTAGCAACTGTTGCCTGCAGGATTACACAGACTTGCTTCTGGGACAGTTTGAGGCAACTGAAATATCTGTCAATCTAGAAAAGCATCACCAAGCAAACACATTTTCCATTATGTTTAACAGAGAGAGAAAATGGTTTCACCCCAGGCATTCAGTTACCTTTCTCACTGAAACGAATGGTGTTAGAGTTAGGTAAGGCTACCTACAGGGAACCAAGGAGACAGATAGGCAGGCCCCCTACTCTAAGTAAACTTCTTGTTTGGAAAGTTGAGTTTACAAAACATCTTCACCAATTTTGTCCTATGGAAGGATTTACTGAAAGCTTCCTATAAATAGGGCTTTTTTTTCATTTCCCTCCACATAATTTCCAAATATATTTGTCTTCTTCCTCCCCAATGAGCCTTATAACAATTAATGAAAAAAGAGCAAAATAATAAGCACTTCAATGAAAACCGAACAGTGAACTTAATCCAACTGTATGTAAGGGTTCTGTATCCACAGTCCACCATTCTGTTGAGAAGAGAGGAAATGTAGAATTTCTCATCTCTTCTCCAGGATCAAGTTTTGTCATTATAATAAAAGAGTCTTCCCTTTGGAGGGGGCTTTGTTCTTCCTGTTTATATTATAGGAGTCATTGTGGATCTTGTTTCTCCTGTTCTATTTACTTCACAGTAAATCAGTTTTGATGTCTTCTCATACTTCTCTGAATCAATTTTGTTTCTACTCACAAAACAATATGCTATTGCATTACTGCACCACAACTTTCTTGACATTCCCCAATCAATGGGCATTTTATGTTTCTGGTTATTTGCTACAAAAAATGGTGCTGTGAATGTTGTAAGGTATTTCTTTCTGACTTTGATATTCTTTGATATCCCACACAATGGGATCATTGGCCCAAAGGTGTGGTCACTTTACTCATTTTAAAAAGCATAACTTCAAATTTCTTTCCAGAGTGGTTGGCCATTTGGGCCCAACCACTCTGGGCCAATTGACTCCACCAATTGGCCAATGGCTGCACCAATAAGACTTCTAACTTATTGCAACCCTCCAACATTGATTACTGACATGTTCTATCCTCTTTGTCAACTTATTGGTTATAAAGGGAAGTCTAAGATAGAAAAAGAGCTGGACCTGGAATCACAGGAATAACATCTAACTTTGAATCCTATCTCTGTCATTTCCCACCAGAGGCTGGTAGATGTTGTGGTAAGATCTGTGGGTCTAGAGTCAGAAAGACCTAAGTTCAAATACAGTCTCAGACATTTTGCAGCTGTGTAACCCTGAACAAGTCACTTGACCTCCATTTCCTCAGTTTCTTGAACTCTAAAATGGGTATCATAATACATTTTTGTGAGGATCAAATGAAATAATATTTGCAAAACATATAGCACAGTGTCTATCATAGTGCAGGTGTTTAATAAACACTTGTTTCTTTCCTTCTTTCCTTCATACAAGTGTAATATTGGGCAAGTCATTCCCCTTCTCTGAACTTCATTCTCCTCTTCTGTAAAATGAGAGAGATGGGTTGACCTCTAAGGTCTCTCCCTTCCAGTTCTAAATATGTGATTTTTGTGTGACTTTAAGCAATACCTTTGACATTCTTGGGTCTCAGTTCCCTTATCTGTAAAATGAGGAGGCTGAGTCTGGGGGCGGGGGGGGCAGTCTGAGAAAGAGACAGAAGGAAAGAGAAAAAGTTAAGATTTGCATTCTCTTATTCTTGATGCTTTGGAGCAATCTGAATATGTAGTCAGGTCGGGAAACACAACCAGCCTACCCTACTGCTTCTTAATGATTTCAGTGGCTCCTCATCCCCACCCAGAGGGGGGGAGTGGGAAGAGGAGAATCTGAATCTGCTTTCCAGAAAGGGGATTCCCACAGACTTCCCCAGGATCTCATCCCTTTGTGCAAACTGAAGCCCGTGTGTGGTTACATATATAATCTGTGCTAAAGAATTGGCGCCAGTGCAGGCCAGATCTTGAAAGAGTATTTCAATCTGCATGGTTGAATGAGGTTCTGAATCAGCCAAAGGGAATCTCAAGGTCAATTCCTACCTGAGGAATTTCTGGAAATAGCTTTGTATGGGAAGGAGGGCATTGGAGTGGTAGTTTCCTCCTCTGTGAAAGGAGGGGGTGGGACTCAATAACCTCGGAGGTTCTAGATATCAGCATATCCTTGCCTTGCAGTCTAAAACACAGAGCATCCCATCTGGAAGGAATCTCAGAGAACCTGCTCATTTTATAGATGTGGAAGTAGAGAGACAGAAGATAGGCCAAGTTTGTTGGAATGTCCTAGAACAAGTATCAAGCAGAATAACATGAATTTGATGGGAGAGGGAAACAAATGACCCAATGGTAAAGAAAAGGGAAGATCAGTGTTAGTGTTGGTTAAGGACACAAAAATCATGCAAAGTTTCACCCCAACCCTCAAAGGCCCTAGAAATTCTCACCTGGGGGGCAACTAGATGGCGTAATGGATAGAGCACAGGCCCTGAAGTCATGAGGACAATGGTTACCATTGGACTTTAATCATTCCAGTCCTTCTACTTCATTTAGTCCAATAAGCCACTCCTGTCTGCCCTAGAATCTCAGAGCTTTGTACTCTTGTTTTCACCAATTTCAGTTCTGTACTTGCCATCAGCCTATACTCCCATTCACTGATATTTTGCTGTACCTGGATCTCTCCCACTGTCTCCTTTCTCCACTCCAAGATCATTGAAAGAAAATGATCATGGTCCACTAAAAGGCTTGTTTCCCAATGTGGTGATAGTTGTTTTGGGCTAGAGTAGGGTCCCCCTCATCAAATGTCTTCAAAATGAAGCTGACCAATCACTTTTTGCTAGTGTTTAGGGTTGATATAGGATATAGGTACTTTAGAGCCCATCCATCTTGGTCTCTTTATTTTGCAGGTGAGGGAATAAAGCTATGACTCATGCAAAATCATGGCAAATAGTAGAACTTCAGAATAGAACACAAGTTTTCCTACTTCAGCTACAGAGTTCTTTTACTATATACTGCTTTCTGTTGGAGAGGGTATTCTTGGGCAGGTGTGAATTAAACTTAAAGGTTTCTGAGGGACCTTTCAAATTGGGTATTCTGTGATTCTTTATTGAACTCTTCTAGCCTTTTTCCTCTCTCCTCAAAGCTGTAGTAATATCCCTTTCAAAAGGTAATCCCACCAACTTCTTGCAGAAGATCAAGACCCCCTAACTTGAGGATCCCCATCTTCCCTCTTCCCCATCTCACTAAGTCTCCATCTCTGCAAGGTGAGACTCTAAGTTGTGATACTGGTTTATAGTCATTTCTTCCACATTGCAAATATTAGGGGCTCAGCTGAATAAAAAAATTTTGACCCTCCCTTCACATGGAAGAAGTCTGAATTTGTTCTTTTTCTTTTAAGCGATATTTACAGTATCTTATTGTAAAATTTGGGTTAAATATTTGGTCATAGACCATGTGTAGATCAATGTAAAAATACCATATGAAAAAGAAATTTAAATACTAAATATGAAAAATTTTTAAATGAAAAAAATTGAGGAGAGCACTGAATAACATAAATAACAAAACATATGGAAAAATAAGAACTGAGTAGCATATTGAATGTGTCTTAAATGTCCGTATTGCCCCCTGCTCAAAAAATTGAATAAGAGATGTTGTGTTAGGTAGCATAGAGAACTTTAATGCCTTCAACATAAAATTCATAAAGTTGTATTTCATTTCTTATGCTGACCATGATATATGAGAATCATGATGGGGAAAATCATAATGTGAAGGGGATAACTGCAAAAGAAAATAAAGCAAAGATTTATTCAGCTAAATAAATGGTATTCATTTCAGGATGGCTCTCTTGGGAGTACACAAAGATCCTTCAGAGTATCTGTAGTTCTCTGCAAACTGCCTTCAAAGAACTTCGATCTCAGGCTTTTGGATCACCTCAGTGGGGTCACAACATTTGTCCTTTGAGAACAAATTTGTAGGTATATAAAACTCAACATGTCACTAACAGAATTCATTCCATTCCCTCCCAACTCCACCTCTGCTTCTAATTTTCTTATTAATGCAGATAGCACTACCATCTGGTCTCGCAAATTAATAATCACAGTGTCATCCTTGACTCCTCAGCCTCTTTCATCCCACATATCTGGTCGTTTGCCAAATTTGCTGTTTCTACTTTCACATTTCCCATATTTGTCCCCTTATCTCTACTCACATGGCTGCCATTCTAATTCAGACCGTCATTACCTCTTGCCTGTATCGTGGCAATAGCCTCCTAATTGATATTATAGTCTCCAGTCTTTGCTCACTTCAGTTTATCTTCCCCACTGCTTCCTAAAACTCCCCACTTCAATAAATATCAGTGGCTCCTTATTATTTCAAGAATCAGATGTAAGCTCCCTTGTTTGGCATTTAAAAACTTTCTCAGTGTGGCCACAACTTAACTTTCTGACCCCTTAACATCCATTGAAGTCTAGGCAAATGACCTTTCAACTGTTTTAAACACAGAAAACTCATCTTTTTATGCCTTTTCACTCACTGTTCCCCATTGTCTCAACCCCATCTCTTAGAAGTATTAGTTTCCTTTTAAGATTCAACTTAAAATGCCACCTTTCACATGAAGTGTTTCATGATCAACACTCACCAGCCTCAGATGCTAGTGATTTCCTCCCAAAATTTCCTTGTATCTATTTTCTATATGCCTATATTGGCATCATCTCTTCCAGTTAGATGGTTAGCTCCTTGAGCCATGGACCATTTTGCTTTTATTTCTGTACTCCTGGAGCCTAGTTATGTGTCTGGTTCATATTGTTGTTTAGTCATTTTTCAGTGACCCCATTTGGGTTTGGATTTTTTTTTTTTTGCAAAAGTATTGGAATGTTTTGCCATTTCCTTCTCCAGCTTTTTTACAGATGAGAAAACTGAGGCAAACAGAGTCAAGTGATTTGCCTGGTGTCACACAAGAAGTGTCTGAGGCTGGATTAGAACTCAGGTCTTCCTAACTACAGTCTTGGCACTCTCTCCACTGTACCCCCTATATGTCCCAATAGCTTGGCCCACAACAGAGGCACAATAAATGCTTGTTGCTTGATTGATTGGTGGCAGAAAAAAGCCGTTCTGATCGAATCAAGTAAATGAAACATAGAATCACACTACATAATGCTATTTGCCGCCAAATGCATGGTATGACTATAAAGCAAGGATTTCTTGCATGGCTCATAAACCAGCCCCGAAGATCATTCCCAAAGAAGAGTTTCTGAAACATTGATAGAAAAATCCTTTCAATGAATGAACTTCCCTCTAAGGTGTCTTCTTGGAGGACAACTCTTATTTGGATTTGGCATGGTTTTTTTTTTTTGGTTTGTTATTTGGAAGGGTTTTTTTTTCTCAATTCATGTAAAAAAATTGACATTCAATTTTTAAAGTTTTGTTATTTAAATTCTCTCTCTCCCTCCCCACTCCTTGAGAAGGCAAGCAATTTTATATAGATTATGCATCTGAAGGGACAGCTAGATGGTGCTGCAATGAATAGAGTTCTTGGTTTAGAATCAGGAAGACTCACCTTCCTGAGTTCCAACCTGATCCCAGACATCTATGTGATCCTGGGCAAGTTATTTTACCCCGTTTGTCTCAGTTTCCTCATCTGTAAAATAAACCGGAGAAAGAAACAGCAAATCACTTCTGTATCTTTACCAAGAAAACCCCACATGGAGTCACAAAGAATTGAACATGCCTGAAAAACAACAATACATATGAAATCATGCAAAACATATTCCTATATTATCCATGTTGCAGAAGAAAACACAAACAACCTCCTGAAAAATAAAGTTAAAAAAATAAGCTTTGATCTGCATTACTCCATCAGTTCTTTCTCTGGAGGTGGTTACCATTTTTCATCAGGAGTCTTTTGGAATTGTCTAAGATCATTGTATTGCTGAGAAGAGCTAAATTATTTTCAACTGATCATTGTAGTTTTGCTTTTACTGTGTACAATGTTCTCCTATTTCTGCTCACTTCACTTTGCATCAGCACAATTCCATCACAATCCTCTATCTTCATTTATTTATCATGACCCAATTGGTGAATATCCCCTCAATTTTCAATTCTTTGCTACTGCAAAAAGGGCTGCCATAAATATTTTATACATATATGTTCTTTTTCTTTGATCTCTTTGGGATACAGGCATAGTCATATTGCTGGGTCAAAGGGTATACAGTTTTATAACTCTTTGGGAACAATTCCAGATTTTTCTTCAAAATGGATAGATTGGTTTACAATTCTACCAACAGTGTGTTAGTGTCCCGATTTTTTCACATTCCTTCCTACATTTGTCATTTTCCCCTTCTATCACTTTAAATAATCTGGTATGTGTGATATGGTATCTCAAAGTTGTTTTAATTTGTATCTCCAATTAATAATGATGTGGAGCATTTTCTATGAATATATTACATATGTGTATATATAATGTATGTATCTTTGATTTTTTTTCCTACAAAAAATGCCTCTTCATATCCTTTGACCATATATTAATTAAGGAATTATTTATATGCTTGTAAACTAGATAAAAACTCTCTATATGTTTAAGCTATGCCTTTATCCAAGACCATATGGCCTATAAATGTTTTCCCCAATTTTATGCTTTCCTAATCTGGGCTACATTGGTTTTATTTATACAACCCCTTTTTAATTTAATGTAATCAAAATTACCCATTTTTCATACAATAAAATTTAAAATCTTGTACTGCTGCATCTCCTTCCTTTACATTTTTTCACTATTTCCTTTGATATTCTTGATCTTTTGTTCTTTCGAATGAATTTTGGCCTTTTTTCCTAGTTTAACAAAATAATTTTTGGTGATTTAATTGGGATGGCACCAAATAAGCAAACTAATTTAAGTAAAATTGTTATTTTTACTATACTGGCTTGACTTATCCCTAAGCAATTAGTATTTCTTCAATTACTTAAATCTGATTTTACTTATATGACAATTTTTTTATATTGTCTAGGTTATTTTAACTGAACTATCTCTTTTTGCTTTGTTGGTGATATATAGAAATATGGATGATTTTTATCAGTTTATTTTATATCCTTAAACTGCTAAAATTATTGTTTCAACTTTCTTAATTGAATCTCTAGAACTTTCCAAGTTACCATCATATCATCTGAAAGAGGAGATAGATTTATTAGTTCATTGCCAATCCTGATTTCTTCAATTTCTTTTTCTTCTCTTATTGTATTTCAGATATGATATAGAATAACGTTGGTAATAATGGGCACCCTTATTTCACTCCTAATCTTATTGTGAAGTCTTCTGGCTTATCCCTCTTAGAGGTAATGTTACCCAATAGTTTAAGGTAGATACTTCTTATCATTTTATTTATTCATTAATCTATTTAGTTTTCAACATTCATTTTTGTCAGCTTTTGAGTTCCAATTTTTTTCTCCTTTCTTCCTTTACTTCCCCCCTCTCCAAGATAGCAAGCACTCTGATGTAGATTATATATGTACAATAATTTTACACATATTTCCATACTGGTCATTTTGTGAGAGAAAAATCAGAACAAAAAGAAAAAAAACTATGAGAGAGAAAAAACAAATAAAAATGGTGAAAATCGTATGCTTTGATCTACATTCATTCTCTATAGTTCCCTCTCTAGATGCAAATGGCATTTTACATTCCAAGTCTATTGAAATTGTCTTGGATCAATTTATTACTAAAAAAGAGTCAAGGATATCATAGCTGATCATCAAATAATTTTGTTCTTATTGTGAACAATGTTCTCCTCCCATCACTCAGTATCAGTTCATATAAGTCTTTCCAGGCTTTTCTAAAATCAGTCTGCTCATCATTTCTTTTATTTTTAAATTGAATAGTATTTTTATTTTTCCAAATACATGCAAAGATAGCTTTCAACATTTACTTTTGCAAAACTTGTATTCTTAATTTTTCTCCTTTTCTTCTACACTCTCCTCCCAAGACAGCAAGCAATCTGATATAAATTAAACATGTGCAAGTCTTCTAAACATATTTCCATATTTGTCATGATGTGCAAAAAATAAATCAGATCAACATGGGAAAAAACATGCTGATCATCATTTTTCTAGGATAACAATATCCCACTATATTCATATACTATAACTTATTCAGCCATTCCCCAATTAATGGGCATCCACTCATTTTTCAATTCCTTACTACAACAAAAAGAGCTGCAACAAACATTTTTGTTCTTTGGGTCCATTTCCCTCTTTTATGATGTATTTGGGATACAGACCTGGTAGTGATACTGCTGGATCAAAGGCTATACACAGTATTATAGTCCTTTGGACATAGTACCAAATTGTTCTCTAGAATCGCTGGATCAGATTATAATTCCACCAACAATGCATTAGTGTTCCAGTTTTCCCACATCCCCTCCAACATTTATCATTATCTTGTCCTGTCATAGCCAATCTGAGAGGTGTGAGATGGTACATCAGAGTTTTTTTCAATTTGCATTTCTCTAATCAATAACAATTAGAGCATTTTTCATGTGACTAGAAATGGTTTTAATTTGTTTGTCTTGATATTGTTTATTTATATTCTTTGGCCACTTATAAATTGAAGAATAGCTTGTGTACTTATAAATTTGAGTCAATTCTCTATATATTTTAGAAATGAGGCCTCTATCAGAACCCTTGGATGTAAAATTTTCCCCCATTTTTCTGCTTCCCCTCTAATCTTGTCTGCATTGGCTTTGTTTGTACAAAAACTTTAATTTAATGTCATCAAAATTATTCATTTTGCATTTCATAATGTGCTCTAATTCTGCTTTGATCCTAAATTCCTGTAGAAGGCTAGATGGATTGCAGAGTGCTGGAACTCTGAAAAGGTGTACTTGAATCTAAGACAGCAGAGTACTTAAGGCTAAATGCCTACTCAATGTGAGATAATGGTTCTATAAACATATACTTGGATGATACGGTGATGATGGCTCTCCTCACCATTGGCACCTGCTGAATGTGTGGTGGTGAGGTAATCGTAGGGAAGGATTGCAGGGCTGAGGAAGAGAGTCAGAATCTCTCTGCTGCAGCATGCTTAGCGGGGAATACTTCAGGCTCCAGACTCCAGAGTCCAGGATCCATCTTTGATGAGCCACGTGAGTCCTTCACTTCTCCTAAAGACCAAGGACTTTGATTGATCCTGACTCTGACTGATCCTGAGACCCTCCAGAGAGTTAGCCTGAACATTACAAATTCCTCCCTTCTTTAAAAATCTTTCAGGTAAACCACCCCTTGCTCTCATGAACCCATTTCAATCTTCTCTTGGGACAGGGTGTGAAATGTTGGTCTATCCCTAGTATCTGACAAATATTTTTCAGTTTTCTGAGCAATTTTTGTCAAATAGTGGGTTACTGTCCCAGAGATGCTTCTTACCATTTTAAGGAATTCCTATTTTTAATAGGAATGAGCATTGTATTTTCTCAAAAATAAAATCTGCCTCTATTGATATGTTTATATGATTTTTGTTACTTTTGTTATTGATGTAATCAATTATGTTAATAGTTTTCCTTATGTTGAATTGTTATGATTCTTACAAGGTGCTAAGTCAGTGGAACTGATAGAGACAATGGTTGTTCAGCAGGGTGCTTAACAGTTCTCTAAATGTACTTAGTACTTATTAAGAGTTCCACAAGAATCACACTTTTAAGAGAACATATATAAGCTAGGAGCCTCAACCAGGATGCACTTAGGCAAGCCCACAAACCCACTCTCGGAGGTGGAGTCAGATTCATTCCAACTTCCACCTTTGTGCTGGCTGGAGACATTCAGAGGAGGAGAGGCTAAAGCTGGCAGAGGCAAAGGACTAGTAGTAAGAGCTCTGGGAACCAAAGAGAGAGATAGGCCTCTAAAAAAGCTAACTGGGCCCAAGAAAGGACAAGACTTGATGGACACAGTAAAGGATTTGGACTTTAACTCCTGGCTGCATTTGAGCTGATAATTATACTGAACTGAAAGGAAGGCTGCCTCCAGAAGCCCCCCAAGAAACCTGCTCCCAGAGAACTTTATTTTTAAGAGAAGAATATTACATTGAATCAACCTTGCATTCCTGGTATAAATCTCACTTGGTCATAATGTATATATATATATATATATATAATCTTTGTGATATATTGTTGTAGTCTGTTAGCTAGAATTTTATTTAGGATTTTTGCATCAATATTCATTAGTGGGGAGGTGGAGTGCAGAGCCAATATGGCAAAGAGAACAGGTGGGGCAGAGCCAAGATGGCGGAGAGTAGTCACGTTTTTATCTAAGCTCCTCTTAGTTTCCCTTAGATCAACAACAGATCAAGCTTCTGAACTGATTTGGGAGTGACAAAACTCACAAATATTTGGAGTGTAAGAAATTTCCAGAAGAAGAAACCTTGGAAGAACTTCAGAAAGGGTTCATTGCAATTATGGGAGAGGCTGCCAAGCACAGACACATGCAAGGAGCCTGGGGCAGGGATCCAAGGCTCTGTGGTGTCCTGGCACTGGGGAATTTACTGAAAGTCTCCTAGGCTACTCTGTCCTGGTTACAAGCCAGTATATCAGTAGATTAGCTGTGAGACACACAAAGAAAATACAAAAGATTAATAGTAAACCTCTGAAACCCAAAAAAATACAGGACCTGGCCATGCCTACTCAGCACTATAAGTCATTTACCAGCACTGGCCCCAGGGCAACCTAAAGCAGCTGGTGCCACATTGCCAAAATACTTCTTAGGTGAAGTTTTATAGGTCAAGATGCTTACTTCCATATTATAAAATAGAGAGAGAGAATCAATGAACTGGACTTGCAACTTAAAAAAGCTGGAAAAAGACAAATTTAAAATGCCCAATTAAATACCAAATTTGAAATTCTGAAAATAAAAGGGGAGATTGATAAAAACTAAAAATAAGAAAACTATTGAACTAATAAACAAAACTAAGAGTTGGTTTTATGAAAAGATCAACAAAAAGTAAACTTTTAGTTAATTGGATTAGAAGAAGGAAAGAAGAAAACCAAATTGTTAGTCTCAAAAATGAATAGGGAGAACTTTCCACAAATGAAGAGGAAATTAGAGCAATAATTAGGAGTTATTTTGCCCAATTATGTGTCAATAAATCTGATAATGTAAATGAAATGGAGGAATGCATACAAAAATATAGATTGCCCAGATTAACAGAAGAGAAAATAAATTACTTAAATAGTCCTATTTTAGAAAAAGAAATAGAAAAAGCTATTAATCAACTCCCCAAGAAAAAATCTCCAGGGTCAGATGGATTTACATGTGAATTCTACCAAACATTTAAAGATGATTGATTCCAATCCTATGCAAACAATTTGAAAAAATAGAGAAAGTAGGAGTGTTACCAAATTCCTTTTATGATACAGATAAGGTGCTGATAGCTAAACCAGGTAGAGTGAAAATAGAGAAAGAAAATTATAGATCAATTTCCCTAATGAATATTGATACAAAAATCTTAAATAAAATATTAGCAAAGAGATTACAGAAAGTCGTCTCCAGTACAACATACATGATTAAGTAGGATTTAGCATAATTGACTTTATCAATAAACAAATTAACAAAAATTATATATATATATATATATATATATATATATATATCATATATCCCAATAGAAGCAGAAAAAGCATTTTATAAAATCCAACATCCATTCCTATTAAAAACACTAGAGAGTATAGGAATAAATGGACTTTTCCTTAAAATAGTCAGTAGCATCTATTCAAAACTATCAGTAAGCATCAGTGTAATGGGGACAAACTAGAACCATTTGCAATAAGATCAGGGGTAAAACAACGTTTCCCACTATGGAAATTTCTCCTAGGAGAGCCTTGTGTGATGGGGCTCAATTTATATCACCTTTTGGGGCTTCATATATAGACAATCTGCTTTTTAGTTTCCTCAGGGTTTAAAATATGTTCTTCTCTTTCACCATAAAAATTGTCTATTGTCAGATTTTTCTTTGCTTTTTTTTACTAATTTTTTTAAAGTTAAGGTCTGCTTTTAGGGCAGGGGAGGTTTTCCAAGCTTCCTCTACAAGCCATGGCTTTCTCTACAAGCAGCAGTGGTTGCATTGAGCCTGTGCTGACTCACTCCCAGTGCTGGGTGGGCATGGCCAGGTCCAGTGAGATTCTGGCATTTCTGGGTTCACTATTTACCTTTTGTGTTTGTGTTGAAAGTTTTATAACATCTCTGCTGATCTACTGGCTTGCAACCAGGGCAGAATAGGCAACACTGCTGTAGATTCCTCCTCCTAGATTCTCCATCATGTGGAGTCCACACTGCCCACCCCTCTTCCCTGCCATGCTATCTGTACTGGTATCTGTGCTTAGCCTGCCTGAGATTGGCCCGCCTCCCTCCATTTTCCATTGAAACAGACCTTTTCTGGCGATCTTCAAAATTATTTTCTGCTGGTAATTTGTTGCACTCCCAATATTCATAGATTCTACCAGTCCAGAACTAATTCAGAGACTGGAGGGTTATCGGAGAAGATCAGAAAGAACCATGTATCCTCTTTGCCATCTTGGCTCCACCCCTGAAACTCAGGTGAGTAATTTTATCTTCTTCTCTTTTTAAAAAATACTATTAACTGCTGCTTTTCTATTTTATTAGGTTTTATTAATAATGCCAATTTCTAGTTTTATTTATTAATTCAATATATTTTCTTATATTCATTTTTATTCATCTTTTAATTTTCAGGATTTTCAATTTTGCATTTAATTGGGAATTTCGAATTATTTCTTTTTTGAGTTTTTTAAAATTTCATAGGCAATTAGTTAATTAATCTGTTTTCCTTTATTTTATTGATAAAAGCATGTAGAGATATAAATTTTCTTCCGAATATTGCATTTACTATATCCAGTAAGTTTTGATATGTTGTTTCATTATTACTATTTGGTTTAATAGCATTATTTACTGCTTCTATAACTTGTTCTTTAATCCATTCATTCTTTAAATTATTTAGCCTCTAATTAAGTTTTTATCTACAAGTGTTATGGCCTACTATATGGTCAGTTTTTGTAAAGGTATCATTGACCTGCTCTTTCTTTAGTTTATTGATGTAAACTATATAAACTATTATATTTAGATAATCCCCTTTGGTTACATCCCATAAATATATCATGTTGTCTCATTGTTGTCATTTTCTTTAATGAAATTATTGATTGTTTTTAGGACATCTTCTTTGACAGACTCATTCTTTGGGATTAGATAATTCAGTTTCAAGTTAATTTTTAATATGTTGCAACAGCTCTTATTGAATGTAATTTTTATTACATTATGATCTGAAAATTATGCATTTAATGTTTCTGTTTTTCTTCATTTGGTTGTGAGGTGTCTATGCCTTAATATACATTGTCATTTTTTGTGAAGATGCCATATATAGCTGAGAAAAAGCTGCTCCTTTCTATTCTCATTCAATTTTCTCCAGAAGTCTTATGTCTAATTTTTCTAAAATTCTATTCATCTTCTTAACACCTTTCTTGCTTGTTTTATAGTTAGACTTATCTAATTCTAAGAGGAGAAAGTTGAAGACTCCCATTAGTTGAATTTTACTATTTTCTTTGGAAACTCATTTAAATTTTCCTTTAAGAATTTGGATGGTATGCCATTTGGGCATACATGCTTAATATTTATATTACTTCATTTACTATGGATACTTTTTTTAGCAAAATGCAATTGTCCTGTTTATCAATAATTTTTCTGAGATCATGATTGCTTTTTAAAGAAAAACAAACAAAAAACCACAAATGAAGCAAGATAGATTTTCCTTCAGCCTTTGTGTCTCTGTTTCAAATGTATTTTTTTTAAACAACATATTGTTGAATTCAGGTTTCTAATCCTTTCTTCAATCTACTTCTATTTATGGCTGAGTTCATCCTATTCATAGTCATAGGTATGATTACTGTGTATTTCTCTCTATCCTATTTTTTTCTTTTTATCTTTTTTCCCACTTTTTTTTTTTGTTTTTTGTACATTATTTGTTGTTGTTCTTTTTCAGTAGTATCCAACTCTGCATGACCCATTTGGGGTTTTCTTGGCAAAGATACTAAAGTGGTTTGAAATTTCCTTCTTCAGCTCATATTATAAATGAGGAAATTGAGTGTATTGACTTGCCTAGAGTCACATAGCCAGTAAGTATCTGAGGCTAGATTTGAATTCATGTCCTCCTGACTCCAGGACTGGCACTCTATTCACTATGCCACCTACCTGCCCTAACCTAAACCTAATCATACTCTATATAAGTTCTCTAATATAATTATAATAATATAATATAATAAATTCTTTAATATAAATATGTGCTATTTATATATAAACAATAATTCTGATGCACATATATTACATAATAATGTTTATATATACATATATATGTTAGTATATAGCTAGCAAGTATCTGAGGACAGATTTGAATTCAAGAAATTGAGTCTTCCTGACTCTAGAACCAGCCACCTAGCTGCCCCTTCTTTTTACCCTACCTCTCCTTAAAAGGCTGTTTTGTTTCTGACTATTGCCTTCCTTAATCTATCCTCATTTCTATCATCCTACCTCTTATCCCCTTTACTTCCTACTTCCTTGTAGGATAAGATAGATTTCTATACCAAAATGAATGTGGAAAGTTGTTTCCATTTTGAACTAATTTCAATAAAAGGTTGAAGTATTGCCTGCCATCTCACCCATTTTTCTCTCCATTGTAAAAACTTGTCCTTTCACATTTTTTTTATGTGAGATAGTTTTTCCCATGCTCCCTCTCCTTTCCTCCTTCTCCTAATACATCTTTATTTCTCACTCCTGCATTTTATTTTTTTTAATCATCTCATCACAGTCAACTCACACCCTGACGTCTGTTTATGTAGACTCCTTTTAACTGCCCTAATAGTGATAAAATTCTTGGAAGTTATAAGTATCACCTTCCCATGTAGGAATGTAAACAATTTAACTTTATTTAATTCCTTATGATTTCTCTTTCCTATTTACTTTTTCATGCTTCTCTTGGTTCTTGTATTTGAAAGTCAAATTTTCTATTTCATTCTGGTCTTTTCATCAGGAATGATTGAAAGTTTTCATTTCATTAAATATCCATTCCCTCCTCCCAAAGGACTATAATCAGTTTTGCTGTGAGATGATTCTTAATTATAAATCCTTGCTCTTTTGCATTCCTGAATATAATGTTCCAAGTCTTCTCCTTATTTAACATGGAAACTTCAAAATCTTACATGATCCTGACTGTGACTCCATGATATTTGAATTGTTTCTTTATGGCTGTTTGCAATATTTTCTCTTTGACCTTGGAGCTCTGGGATTTGACTATATTATTCCTGGAAGTAGGTGAGGGGTAGATTTTTTTCAATTTTTATTTTACTCTCTGGTTCTGGAATATCAGGATAGTTTTCCTTAAATTATCAAATTATCTAAACTGGATCTATTTTCCATATCAGTTGTTTTTCCACTTCAACATTTCTTCTCTTCTAATTTTTTCATTCTTTTGATTTTGTTTTATTGTTTCTTGAATTCTCGTGGAGTTATTAGATTTTATTTTCCTGATTCTACTTTTTAAGGAATTCTTTTCTTCAGTGGTTTTTGTACCTCTTTTTTCATTAGATCAATTCTGCTTTTTAAGGAGTTCTTTTCTTCAGTATTTTTTTTTGCCTCTTTGTTGTTGACTCTCTTTTCATAATGTTCTTAGATCACTCTGATTTTTCCTAGTTTTTCTTCTACTTCTGTTATATAATTTTTGACATTCTTTTTGAGCTCTTCTAGGAATTCTTTTCAGGTTTGTGCCCATTTCCCAATCTTTTCTTCAGAACTTTTCTTATAGCTGTTTTGACATCATTGTCTTCTGAGTTTGTGTCTCAATCTTTCCCATCACCATTATGGTTCACTCCTTTTTTCTTGTTGTTTGCTCACTTTTCTAGCTTATTTTTTAATATGTTATTTAAAAAAAAGAAAGAAAAGAAAAGGAATACAAAACAAAACCAAAGAAAACATTGCCATGTGCCCAGCAAAACATTAAGGAGATTCAAAATATATAACAATGAATAACCAGTTCAAGAAAGCATATTTATTAGTAGAAAATAATATATTCATGAGTGTCCATATTTTCTTTACTTCCTTGTAAATTGTTCTTTTGTTCTCTGTTGTGCATCTTTTTTTACTTTACTCTTTTTTCCCTTTTCATTCCTACCTGTTTCCCCCAGCAGGCTATAGTTAAGAAAGGATATATTTATGTATACATATATGGAGATATACATTTACATACACATACACATACACACACCCCTGCCTCCCACATATACAAATACATATCTTTCCTATTTCTGCTGACTCTTTGCTTTAATTTTGCTCCTGGACTTGCCTTACTATTACTTAACCTACCTGCTCCATGAATCCCTCCTTTGCCTTCTTCCCTGCACCCTTCTCTTTCCGTCCATTATCCCTCCCCTCTTATTTCTTTATAGATTTTGGAGAGTGCTATACCCTCCATAGTATATATGTAGTGTTGTCCATTTAACCCATTCCCAATGTGAGTAGGTTTTCAGAACTATGAGTTCTCCTCCCCACCTCTAATTCTTCTGTCTCTATTCTTTCTCTGCACCTCATTAGTATAATATGATCACTATTTTTACCTTAACTCTGCCCTAATCTTTCTTTTGAGCTACCTTATATCAATCTTAAACATATAGTATACATTTAAACATAAACAGTGTCTCCATGTTAAGTTCTTTGAAACTGATCTTCTATACCGGTTCTTATATGCTACATTTTCTATTGAGTTCATGTTTGGTTGATAAAAAATCCTGAAAATCTGCAAGTTCATTGAATATCCATTTTTTCTCATTAAATATTATGGATAATTTTGCTGGATATGATTTTTTGGCCAGAGGCCTAGTTCTTTTCATTGTTGGTAGATAAGATACCAAGACCTGCAATCTTTTATTGTGACTGATTTTATTGTGCTGATAATTCCTGTATTATTCTAATGGTAGCTCTGGTGTATTTGAATTGGTTCTTTCTTATTTCTTGCAAATTTTTTTCTTTGATCTGAGGGTTTCAAAATTTTTTAATAACATTCCTATGAGTTTTCTACAAAGAATCTCATTGAGGTGGTGATCAGTGTATTTTTTCTATTTCTACTTTCCCCTCGTGTTCTACCTCTCCAGGACAATTTTCTTGAATTATTTCTTGCATTATTGTGTCAAGGTTCTGTTTTTGGTCACCACTTTCAGCTAGTCTAATTATTCTTATATTTTCTCTTCTTGAGCTGTTCTTCAGATCTGTTGTTTTTCTTAGAAGGTGTTTCACATTCTTTTCTATTTTTTCATTCTTTGTAATCTATTTTGTTATTTCTTGGTCTCTCCTAACTTAACTGGCTTTCCCTTGCCCAATTATAATTTTCAAAGAATTATTTTTCATCTTTGAGACTCTGTATCTCCTTTTCTATTTGGCTAACTTTTTTCTTGTTGTTCTTGGATGATTTTTTTTGGTTTTTCCTCAATGTCTCTCATTTGATTTTTAATTTCTTTTTTGAGTTCTTCTATAAATTCTCTCTGAGCAGGAAACCATTTCACATTACTCTTTGGTGTACAGGGAGCTTTTTTTTTACTTCAGTGTCTTCCTCTGAAAATGAACCCTGGTCTTCCCCATTCCCATAGTAAGTTTTTTTGGTTGAGTTCTTTCTTCTTTGCAGGTTTGTTTTTTTAATAAGAAGTAGTAATGTAAACACTTCTAATCATGGGATGGGGGAATGGTGCCTCTAGCTTTATTTCACCTCTTCTATCTTACCTGGAACCCTAAACCATTAGCTCTCCCTCCTGCAAGTGCCCACAGCCAGCAGCATCCCTGCCTGCCTACTTCTGCACTCTCCGTGTGCTAGTTCCTTCTCACCCAGCACCATGTCTACAGCACAGCTGGACCTGATGTTCCCAATCAACTGAGGTTCCTTTAGTCTTCCTGGACTCAGACCCCAGACTCCCTCATGCTGCTAAGGAAGTAAAAATTTTTGTGATTCCTCCTGAGGATCACTATTCTCCTGTTTTCTGGTTTTTACTGATGAAGGAACTTTGTCTTCCTGTAGTCATACCTGTTAACACATCTATAAGCCCTTGAAACTGTGATTTGAGTCCCACTCTCCTGTAGTTGCGTTAGTTCTCCTTTCTGCCTTGGAACTGAGACCAGGACCCACATGCAAGCTCTTCTCCACCCTCCAACTAAGATCCAGAACTGCATAGGAGCAATGCAACAGGGTCCTGAACCCAGCACCAGCAAAGAGTTCTCTGAAATCTCTTTCTAATCAGTTGTCTGATCCCCTAAACATCTGTGGGCTAAGAAGTCCTGAAGCTGCTGTTAGCAACATCCAAAGCCTATTGTTGATGCTGCTACAGCTTGGCTTGTGCTGAACTCTGAGCTGACTAAAAGATTTAGGGGCAAGAGGTCTTCCTTTAAAACATGACAGGGATATAATAGTAGTCTACAAGTAGTTAAATAATTGTCTTGTGGAAGAAAGATCAGACTACTTCTTCATGGCCCCAAAGAGCAGAACTGGAATCAGCAGGTGAAAATTAGAAGAAAGCATATTTTTGTTCAATATGAGTAAGAACTTGCTAACAATTAGATTTGTTCAGTATTCCTCCCTCCAAGTACACTGAAAATACTAGAACAGAGCCTGGAAACTTTCTTATTGGCAATGAATTTTTAGAGGGGATTCATGCCTCAAGTGGTAATTGGCCCAGACAATTTCTTAGTTCTCTTCCAACCAGAAGAGTCTATTTCATTATCATCCTCTGTCTCTCTAATAGTGCAGCCAAGTATGATTCTATAGAAGGTCTCAATGAAGATTTGATAGGTGGGTTGTGACTGGAGTTTCTCTGTATATTCATATTGCCACAGTGGGGATACACTGGCTGAATCTTCTGAGAATGAGCAGGAAAGGGAACATTAACTGTTATAGTGATTTGGTATGTTGAGAACTCCCACATATTTGGATCTTCTTTTTTAAAACTGAATTTTTCTTCAACTGCTAAGACTTCAAGGTTTAATTAATTTAATTAGAGGTAGGCACAAATGTAAATTTATATAGAGAGCCCAATATCTACCTAAATAATCAGAGTTAATGCAACTAAACTCATAACTTTTCATCTAAAATTAATTCTTTACCAAAGAATGTGAATAGTTCTTAAAAGAAAAACTACAAACTATTAACATCACAAAAGAATGTTCTAAATCACTAATAGTCAAAGAAATGCAAATCAACACAACCTTGAATTTTCATTTCATACTCAGCAAATATTGTCACAGACAAAAGATGATAATAGTCACTGCTGGAGAGGTGGTAAAAAGATAAACACTAATAATTGCTAGTGAAACTTTGAATTAGTTCAACCATTTAAAAAAGCAGTTGGAAATTATGCAAAGAAAGTGACCAAAATGTCCATACCCTTTGACCTAGAGATTCTATACTCTAAAGATATTATTAATACGAAGAAAGTCCTTATGTATATCAAGATATTTATAGCACCACTTCTGTGATAGTAAAGAATCAGAAACAAAGTAGATGTTTATCAATTAAGAAATGGATAAACAAATGGTAGTACATGGATGTAATGTAATATGGTTGTGCTGGAAGAAATAACTTGTGTGATGAATACAAGAGAAGTTTCTATATATATTATATAAAACAATGACTACAATAATGTCCATGGAAAGAACAACAATACAACTGAAAACGGATCTTGCAAAATTGCAACGAACCAGTATGAGCTAAAAGAAAAGAAGAGAAGATGGCTCCCCTTATTGTTTCTGCAGAAGTGCAAGATCCATAGATGTAGGACATTGCAGATATTGCCAGGTTTTTTTTAATGTTTTAACCAGTTTTGCAGATTTTTTCTTTAAAACAATAATCTTTGCTATATAGGGCATCTTTCTGGGAGGGGAGAAGGTAAAGAAGAAGAGAAGAAATGTAAATGATATAAAAGCAATCAATAAAAATCTACTTGGACAAAAAACATAAGCTTCTTAGAGCAGAAGAGTAGGAAAACTTAGATGGCCTTTGAGGACCATTATAACGCCTCCTAGGCTTAAAACAAACAAATGATTTTTAACAGGGAATTAGAAGTTCACATAATGTCAAAATTAGAAAGACTCTTATTGTTAAGTCTTTTTCCACTCATTTTCCTGCTCTCCATAACCCCATTTGAGATTTTCTTGGCAGAAATACCACATAATAGCAGAGATATTATTTGAACTCAGATACTTTGATCTCAAATTTGATGTTTTTCCCCCTTTGGGCACAAAATGTGTATATCCTAACTTCCACAAAGAACTCCGCAGGCAAATTTTCATAATACTATGGTGCTTCTCTTAACAAAATAGTCCTATCTTCCCCCTCCCTGAGCACTGAGGACCAAAGGTATGGGGGAGGGGGGAATTGCTCTACCCTGGCAGAATGATTCACAAAAATTCATGGGTCAGTTTCTTTTTAGCATATCCCAAACTGGCGAAAGCCCAGAGCTTGAGTACAGGAAGGCAGTGTTTCTGGTGTGTCTCAGGTCTAAAAATAACCCCTCTGTCTGCCAGCCAGAGTTACTAGAGTGTGACTTTCCAGTAGTCAGCTATTCAGTTTTGACCTTCGAAACTGTGTAGAGTCTGGTCCATTCTTGCTTTTCACCTTTTTTAACTGATGGCTACCTAATAGGGTGGAGGGAGGGATAATTAAAGAGACAGACTGAGACTGGTAAGGAATATGTACAGTGAAATATCCAGGAGGTACTATACATGGTAAGGTCCTTCGCTCAGACAGAGGTAATTTGAAACTCCCTTGCCCAATAGCTTAGATGGAATGGGTACATTACAGCAAGAGCTTCCCAAAAGACAATAGGGATATGGGCCAATGGAAAGGGAACCTGGGGGGAGAAGTCTGAGACTGTTTCACTTCTTCTTTTATCTAAAATCAACAATAAAAAAAAAACTTTTCCAAAGATAAAGTTGAAAACTTAAAGATTTTGGAATCACAACACAGAATTGTGGAGTTGAAAAAAGCCTCAACTTCCATCTAATTCAATCTATACCACACACCCCCCAACAGTTATCACTATCACATTTATGATGTTTGAAGACTTCCAATAAGGAAGGACCTCCTGCCCCTAAGACACATACACAGAGAACCTCTAAAGAAGCCTATTTCATAGCTCTAATTAGTAGGAAGTTCTTTGGTTGGTTTTCTCCCTGATATCAGTTCTAAATGTGTCTCTTTGAAAATTTATTGCTTCCCATTCTGCCCTTTGGGGACAAATAAAATGAGTGAAAACTACCTTCCATGTGAAAGCTGGGTAATTTCTTGCAGATGGCTATCACGTGTCCCCTCTTGGTTCAGGTTAAACATCCCTAGTTCCTTCAATTGATGTTCACAGAGAATGGCCTTGAGGCCTTTCACCATGGAATCAGAGACCTACAGCTGGAAAAGACCTTGGAGGTTAGCTACTGTAATCATCTCATATTACAGATAAGGAAAGTAAGGCCAATGAAATCACACATCTAATAAAATAATAAGCACCTAATACTAAGTATCAGAAGCAGAATTGTGAAACCCAGTTCTCTGACCCAAGAGTCAGGGGTCTGTACTAGTATTCTAAACATTCTTTAGCCTATCAACAAGCTTCTTAAACTGGTGCCCAACTAGAGTCTGACTAGAGTAGAGTACAGATTTCTCTGTACGCACCCTAATTCCTGGAATCTCTGCCTCTCTTAATGCAGTCCAAGATCACATTGGGTTGTTTTAGTTGCTATATTATACTGTTGATTCCTTTTGAGCTTATAGTGTGCTAAAATCCTCAGATCTTTTTCACACAAATGTCATCTAACTATCTCTCCCATCTTCTACCTGTGGAGTTGATTTCTTTGAACCCCAATACTGTTGTTGTTTAATTATTCAGTCACATCCAACTCTTTATGACCCTATTTAGGGTTTTCTTGGCAATAAAACTGGAGTGGTTTGGCATTTCCTTCTCCAGCTCATTTCACAAATGAGAAAACTGAGGCTATGAAGGGTTAAGTGACTTGCCCAGAGTCACACAACTGGTATTTACTAGTTGTCCAGGCTAAGGCTGGATTTGAACTCAGGTTCTCCTAACCCCAAGATTGGCACTTTATCTGCTCTACCACCTAACTGTCCTAATCAACATAAAACTTTATTTACATTTAGATCCATCAAATTTTTTTTGAGACTCAGCTCCGTGGTCTGAGCTGCCAAGAATTTTTTTTAATCTCAAAAACTACCTAATGTTTTTGTTATCCCATGCAGTTCTGTGTCATCATCAAATATGGTATGGCATTTATGCTTTTATTTGGTAAGGCAGTGATTTTTTTTTAACTTTTTGCTCTTCCAACTCCTTTATGCTCTTAAAAATTATTGAGAACTTCAAAGAGCTTTTGTTTATGTGGATTATAGCCGTTTACCACATTAATGAAAACTGATGAATTTTTAAAATGTGTATTCAGTCATTCATTTTAAATTATAATAAGCTATAATAAAACAACATATTTTTATGAAAAATCACTATATTTTCCAAAATGAAAATTTAGTGAGAAGGGTGACATTGCTTTACAAATTTTGGCAAATTTCTTTAATGTGTGGCCTAAGACAAATGGATTCTTATATCTGCTTCAATCTCTCACCATTTAACCAACCTCAGATGATACTTTTCCCCTCCAAAACTCATTAGTCCATGCTTCTCCATTTTTCAATTGTGAAAAACTTTTTTCAAATACTTTCCCAAACTCTAAGTAAACTATATTTCCCAGATATACCAGGACAGTAACCATGTCTCGGTGAAGCCATACTGTATCTTTGGAGAGCCATATCCTTTTCTAGATGCTAGCCATCTCTCTAATAACACTAATTTGAGAATTTTATTATGGATCAAAAGAACAATATTTGTCCTGCTCCAGTCCAACATCACCTTTCATCTTCTCCATGATCTTATAGATACCAGCAATAGTGGCTCATTAATCACATTTGCCTGAAAATATAGTTCATTTAGGCCAGATGACTTGAATTCATCACCAACAGGCAGGTGGGCATGAGAACCCTGGGAGGGGCTGCACAGCCCTTCTTATCCACTAGAGAGCGCTAGTTCTTGCTTCCAACACAGCTCTCATAGCCACAAGTTGGGCCACTCACAGGCCAACTTGGATGGAACAGAAAGGCATTCTAAGGGAAAGAACAGAGATGACATGTCCCAAGAAAGTTGAACCACCACCACCTTCAGTCCCTGGTGTAAACAACCAAGAACTTTGAAGCCAAGAGCTTTTGGAATAGCAATGTTTCCATATCAATATCCTTAGGCATCCTCTTGGGAAACAAGCACTGTAATGGATCCTGACAACTGATCCTGCAGCTGATGTAGTCACAGTTACTAAAGACCCCAAAAGGAAAGTTCTTGTCTCAAAGTCCTTGGCACTATCAAAGTGTTCAACATTAGAAATGGGCATAGTTTTATCAATGAAAATGCCATGAAAGATCTATGTTGCTGCTACAGGCTAAAGACAATGGGGCTTTTCCATCCAACTTGCAGCTGAAACCTTCCATATGTGTGCTGCCTCCCCCATTGAGAGTAGGGACTGGCTGGCTTTTTTATCAGTATCCCCAATGCTTAGTACAGTGATTTGCACATAGCATTTAATAAATGCATTCATTCATTCATTCATTCATCAAGGACAATTAGATATTCCCTTTGTTCTTGCTCAGTTATTTCAGTCATGTTTGACTCTTCATGACCCCTTTTGGGGGTTTTCTTGGCAGAGATATAAAGTGGTTTCCTATCTCCTTCTCTGTAATGGGAGCCACCTGCTAGTGACTGCTGGAGATCTAATTCTGACCAGTAGAATAGATCCCTTCATGTGAGAGGAAGATAATGCTACAAGGAGACTTATGTATGAGTATACCTGGAGGTTCTATTCTAATTCTTCTTTTGTTCTCTCTCAGCTCCTTCTAGATAATCTCCTCAGTTCTCATGGATCCAATTATCACCTCTACACAAATGACTCCCAGATCCATCTAGCTCTAGGCTCTCTCTTGAACTGCAGTTCTATATCACCAATGGCCTATTGAACATCTCTATCTGGATATCCTATACACAACTCAAACTTACCTTCCTCAAATTAGAACTCATCGTCTTTTCTCCCAAAGCCATTCTTTTTCCTAACTTCCTTATTTCTGCTAATGACACAATCATCTTTCTAGTCAACCGGGTTTTCAATTTGAAGTCTTCCTTGAGTCTTCACCAATCGTCACTCCTCCTTCCCAATAAATTGTAAAGTATCTTTCAGTTCTACCTTCACAATATCCCTCACCTTTGTCCCCTTCTCTCTATCCACACAGATGACATACTAGTTCAGGCCTCTATTGCCTATTTCTTGGGCTATCAGGCAGCAAGTGTTTATGAGAAGCTCACTGAGTTACAATGCCACAATCATCTCCTAACATGCAATTCCATAGAGTTGCCACACTAATTTTTCCAAAGCCTAGATCTGATCATGCTATTGCCCTGCTCAAGAAAATCTCTTTTACTTCTAGAATAAAGTACAAATTTCTTCATTTGACTTTTTAACCCTTCACAAAATAGCTCCATTCCTACTGCACATGATTCTTGGTTCTGGACAAAATGGCCTACTTATTGTAACATCTCCCACCTCCGTGCCTTTGTACAGGCTGTCCTCCATGCCTAGAATGCACTACTTCCTCATCTCCACCATATAGAATCCTTCCTTCCTTCAAAATTCATGTCAAGTACCACCTACTGCAAGAAGCCTGTGCAGTATGAACAAGAAGAGAAGGAGGAGGAGAAGGGGAAGAAGAAGGAGGAGAAAAGATGATGATAATGATAAAGAAGAAGAAGAAAGAAGAAGAAGAAGATGAAGAAGAAGATGATGATAATGATGATGATGATAGAGGAAAAGGAGAAAGAGGAAGAGGAGAAGAAGGAGGAAGAAGAGAAGAAAAAGAAGAAGAGGAGAAGGAAGAAGAGAAGAAAGAAGAGGAGAAAGAGGAGAAGGAGGAGGAGATAGAGGAGGAGAAGAGGAAGGAGTAGAAAAAAAGAGGAGGATCAAGAGGAGGAAAAGGAAGATGAAGAGGAGGAGGAGTAAAAGGAGGAGAAAAAGAAGAAGGAGAAGGAGGAAGGGGGAAGAAAGAGAAGGACCAAGAGGAGGAGAAGGTGGAAGACAAGGAGGAGTAAAAGTTTAAGAACAACAAGAAGAACAGCAAGAACAAGAATAAGAAAAACAAGAAATAGTAATAGTTGTAGCAGTAGTAGTAATAGTAGTAAGAGAAGGAGGAGGAGGAGAACCCTATGCTGATTCTCCCAGTCACTGCAATTTTGTATTGCAATCAATAACCATCTCCTAGCTGCCCAGTGCCAGGCATCATTTAAAGTCTAGGACTACAGAGATAAAAATGAAAGAGTCCCTGTTCTCTGGGAGCTTATGTTCTATTGGGGAGATGACATGCACATCAATACTCAAAAGAAGACCCCTTTGAGAAAAATTTCAGCCCATCTCTGGTGCCCATCTTGCCAACTCTTCTGATAATCATCTCCTCAGTTTGCCAGGGGCAGGGATGGCTGTCTAGCCCATGGGCTACATGTCTTCCTCACTTTCTTTGGACATAAATAGGATGCATATAAAATAAGCCCAAAATACATTATTTGGAGGGAGCTGAAAAGACTTCCTGTAAAAGGCATAATGCAATAGAGTTTTGAAAGATCCAAAGTATTGTAACATCAGAAGGCACTGCAAAGGGCGGGCATTGAGGAATGAAGTGGATCGCTACCATATCTACTTAAATAGAATGGAAGTTCTTTGGTAGCAGATAAAGCTGCATCCTGAGTACTAAGCATAGTACCTTTTCTGCCAATAAATCTGATACTCTAAGTGAAATTAATGAACACTTTTTAAAAATTTAGATTTTCCAGATTAAAAGAGGAGGAAAGAAATTATTTAAATGCTCCTATTTGAGAAAAAAAATGAAAAAGCTACAGCTCCCTAAGAAAAATTCTCCAGGGCCAGATGAATTTACATGTGAATTCTACCAAACATTTAAAGAACAATTAACTCCAATACTATATAAACTATTTGAAAAAACAGGGAAAGAAGGAGTCCTACCAAATTCCTTTTATGATACAGATATGGTGCTGGTACCTAAACCAGGTGTGGTCAAAACCAGTTTCTCTAATGAATATTGATGCAAAAATCTTAAATAAAATATTAGTAAAAAGATTACATATACCAGGAATGCAGGGCTGGTTCAATATTAGGAAAACTATTAGCATAATTGACTATATCAATAAACAAACGAACAGACATCATATGATTATCTCAATAGATTCAGAAAAATAATTTGACAAAGTCTAACACCCATTCCTATTAAAAACACTAGAGAGCATAGGAATAAAAGGAGTTATCCTTAACATGATCAATAGCATCTATCTAAAATCATCAGCAAGCATCCATATGTAATGGGAATAAACTAAAACCATTACCAATAAGATCAGGGGTGAAAAAAGGTTGCCCATTATCACTATTATTATTAAAGATTGTATTAGAAATGTTAGCTTTAGCA
Organism: Sarcophilus harrisii; assembly: GCF_902635505.1. Lineage (NCBI taxonomy): Eukaryota > Metazoa > Chordata > Mammalia > Dasyuromorphia > Dasyuridae > Sarcophilus > Sarcophilus harrisii. Next base: position 13,889,713 of record NC_045432.1, on the reverse strand, counting down.
ATAAAAGAAGAAAAAGAAATTAAAGGCATTAGAATAGGTAATAAGAAAACAAAATTATCATTCTTTGCATATGATATAATTGTATACTTAAAGAATCCTAAAGAATCAACTAAAAACTATTAGAAACTATTCACAAAGTTGCAAGATACAAAATAAATCCACAGAAATATCAGCATTTTTATATATTACCAACAAAGTCCAGCAGCAAGAGATACAAAGAGAAATTGCATTTAAAATAATTGTAGATAATATAAAATATTTGGGCATCTGCCTGCCAAGACAGAGTCAAGAACTATTTGAACATAATTACAAAATACTTTCCACATAAATAAAATTAAATCTAAACACCTGGAAGAATATCAAGTGCTCATGGGTAGGACGAGCTAATATAATAAAAATGACAGTTCCACCTAAATTAATCTACTTATTCAGTGCCATACCAATAAAACTATCAAGAAATTGTTTTGCAGAGCCAGAAAAAATAATAACAACGTTCACCTGGAAGAACAAAAGGTCAAGAATTCCAAGGGAATTAATGAAAAAAAAAATTGCTAACGGAGGGAGATGACCTGGTACAGCTGTACCAGACCTAAAACTATATTATAAAGCAGTGGTCATCAAAACCATTTGGTATTGGATAAGAAAAAGAGTAGTTGGTCGGTGGAATAGGTTAGGTTCATAAGATTATTGAATCAATGACTATAGTAATCTAGTGTTCAATAAACCCAAATACTCCAGCTTCTGGGATAAGAACTCACTATTTGGCAAAAATGCTGGGAAAACTGGAAAATAGTATGGCTGAAACTAGGTGCTGACCAACACCTAACACCCTATACCAAAATAAGATCAAAATGGGTTTATGAGTTAATCATAAAAAGTAATACTATAAGCAAATACTATAAGCACTGCCACATCCCCTAACTGAAAAAAAAAAAAAAACAAGCAGGCAATAAGAGTTGAGAAAGAGATTAAAGGAATTAGAGTAGGTAATGAGGAAACCAAATTATCACTCTTTGCAGATGATATGATGGTATACTTAGAGAATCCCAGAGATACTACTAAAAAGCTATTAGAAATAATCCACAACTTTGGCAAAGTTGCAGGATACAAAATAAATCCACATAAATGATCAGCATTCTTATATATCACTAACAAAATCCAACAGCTAGAGATACAAAGAGAAATTCCATTTAAAATAACTGTCGATAGTATAAAATATTTGGTAATCCATCTGCCAAGGGAAAGTCAGAAACTATATGAGCAAAACTACAAAACACTTTCCACACAAATAAAGTCAAATCTAACCAAATGAAAAAAAAATATTAAGTACTCTTGGATAGGTTGAGCAAATATAATAAAGATGACAATGCTACCTAAACTAATCTATTTATTTAGTGCTATACCAATCAGACTCCCAAAAAGCTATTTTAATGACCTAGAAAAAATAAAACAACAAAATTCATCTGGAAGAACAAAAGGTTACGACTGTCAAGGGAACTAATGAAAGAAAAATCAAGTGAAGGTGGCATAGTTGTACCAGATCTGAAACTATATTATAAAGCAGCAGTCACCAAAACTATTTGGTATTGGCTAAGAAATAGACTAATTGATCAGTGGAATAGATTATGTTCACAGGACAAAATAGTCAATAACTATAATTAGTGTTTAACAATCCCAAAGACCCCAGCTTTTGGGATAAGAATTCATTGTTTGACAAAAACTGCTGGGAAAATTGGAAATGAATATGGAAGAAACTAGGCATTGACCCACCCTTTACAATGTACACCAAGATAAAGTCAAAATGAGTTCATAATCTAGGCATAAAGAATGAGATTATAAATAAATTAGAAGAACATAGGATAGTTTACCTCTCAGATCTGTGGAAGAGGAAGGAATTTGTGACCAAAGAAGAACTAGAGATAATTATTGATCACAAAATAGAAACCTTTGATTATATCAAATTAAAAAGATTTTGTACAAACAAAACTAATGCAGACAAGATTAGAAGGGAAGCAATAAAGTGGGAAAACATTTTTACAGTCAAAGGTTCTGACAAAGGCCTCATTTCCAAAATATATAGAGAATTGACTCTAATTTATAAGAAATCAAGCCATTTTTCAATTGATAAATGGTCAAAGGATATGAACAGCCAATTTTCAGATGAAGAAATGGAAACTTTCTAGCCATATGAAAAGATGTTCCAAATCATTATTAAATAGGGGAAAGGCAAATTAAGACAACTCTGAGATACCACTATACATCTGTCTGATTGGATAAGAAGACAGGAAAAGATAATAACAAATGTTGGAGGGGATGTGGAAAAAATCAGTGGCACACTGATACATTGTTGGTGAAATTGTGCGCGAATCCAACTATTCTGGAGAGCAGTTTGGAACTTTGCTCAAAAAGTTAGCAAATTGTGCATACCCTTTGATCCAGCAGTGTTTCTACTAGGCTTATATCCCAAAGAGATCTTAAAGGAGGAAAAGGGACCCACACGTGCAAAAATGTTTGTGGCAGCCCTTTTTGTACTGGCTAGAAACTGGAAATTGAATGGATGCCTATCAATTAGAGAATGATTGGGTAAATTGTGTATATGAATATTATGGAATATTATTGTTCTGTAAGAAATGACCAGCAGGATGATTTCAGAAAGGCCTGGAGAGACTTACATGAACTGATGCTGAGTGAAATGAGCAGGACCAGGAGATCATTATACACTTCAACAACAATATTATATGATGATCAATTCTGATAGACATGGCTATCTTCAACAATGAGATGAACCAAATCAGTTCCATTTGTTCAATAATGAAGAGAACCAGCTACACCCAGCAAAAATCTATGGGAAATGTGTACGAACCACAACATAGCATTTCCACTCCTTATGTTGTTGTCCACTTGCACCTTTGATTTCCTTCTCAGGTTATTTTTATCTTATTTCTAAGTCCAATGTTTCTTGTACAGAAAAATAACTGTATGGATATGTATACATATATTGTGTTTAACATATAATTTAACATATTTAACATGTATTGGACTACCTGCCATCTAGGGGAGGAGGTGAGGGGAAGGAGGGGAAAAGTTGGAACGGAAGGTTTTGCAAGGGTCAATGCTGAAAAATTATCCATGCATATATCTTGTAAATAAAAAGCTATAATAAAAAAAGAAAAAAGAAAGAAAGAAAGAATACACATAGGGAAGTAGAAGCCAGGGAAGGGCATGCTCTGTGTTCTGGAAAGTTTCTGGCATGTTGAATTCAATAAAAGCAAAACCATAGATTCTGGGGGAAAAAAAACAAAAAGAAAGCACTCATAAAGCTTGTATGGTCTAAAAATACAATATTCCACTTGGGCTACATCCAAGAACATAAGGCTTATTCCGCGTTTTAATACTATCACCTCTCTGGCAGATAGTGGGTCTTCTGGAGTTATGATTGGTCATTGATTTTATCAGAAATCTTTCACTGCATTTATCTAAAATCTTGACAAAAAGTTATTTTTCTTTATAGTTGGTGAGTTATGGAGGGTTTTACTCACTTTGCCCTTCATCAGTTCATAAAATTATTTTCATTTCCACAGAAACTATTCAGTTCATCATTGCTCATGACACAATAATCTTTCATCATTATCTTTATATATCATAATTTGTTTAGTCCTCAGTTGATGGACAAGCCCTTAGCTTCCAATTTTTTGACATTAAAAAAGAGCTGCTAGATATATTTTTGTAGACCTGTGTCCTTTTCCATTTTGATTTCTTGGGGATTCTAAAACTAATTACTAGTAATTTAGTTGGGTCAAGGGCGATTTAGTAAAGGGCAGAGCTTAATGACTTTGGGGGCATATTTCTAAATTGTTTTCCAGTATCACTGGACAAATTCACACATCGTCCAATAGTGCATTAGTGTACTTGTTTAGCTTCTACAACATTTGTCATTTTCTTTTTTTGTTTATTTTGTTAATTTATAGGTAATAGGTTTCTTTAATGTGCATTTCTTTAATTATTAGAATATTTCATATGACCTTTGATAGCTTGCATTTCTTTCTTTAAAAATTCCATTTGACTAATAGATATTATGGAATAATTAATGGAATATTATGGAATAGTTCTTAGTCTAAAAAATTTGAGAAAGTTCTTCCTATATCTTTGACATGAGATCTTTCATCTGAGACACTTGATGCAAAGATTTTTTTCACCATTACCCATTTTCTTCTAATTTTAAGTGCGTTTGGTTTTGTTTTTTACAAATGCTTTAAAAATGTTTATGTAATCAAAATATTGTCCATTTTGTCCCCCATAAACCTCTCTATCCCTTATTTAGCCATGAACTCTTACCATGCTCATAGAGTTGATAGATAACTCTTCCTTCTTCCTCCAGTTTGTAATATGTCACCTAATATGTCTAAATCAAGTATCCATGTGGAGCTTCTCTTGGTATAGGATGTGAGATACTGGTTTATATTTAATTTCTGCTAGACTGTTTTCCAGTTTCTCCAAAAGTTTTTGTCAAATTATGATTCTTAACCCAGTGACTGGAATCTTTGACTATTTGTTTCATTATATTGGGTACCTAATATATTCCAGGATCAACTTCTCTCTTTTTTAACCAATGGAAAATTATTTTAATGAGTACCATTTTGCATTATAATTTGATATATGGTCCTCATCCGCCTCTTCTTTTTCTACTTTCCCCCCTTCCTTCTTTTGATATATATTTTTTCATTTTTTTGGTTCCTTAAGATGATTTTAATTTGTTTTTTCCAGCTCTATAAAATAATCTTTTGGTGACTTGATTAGTTAGTCTAACACTAAATAAATAAATTATTGTAAGTAACATTTTCTTTTTATTATATTGGCATGATCTACCCATAAGCAACTACTACTTCCTCAGTTGTTTAAGTCTGCCTTTATTACTATAAATAAAAAAAAGTTTTTTAGTTGGTTTCATATAGCTCTTGGGTGAGTCTTGGTAGAAAGACTCCTGAGTATTTTATACACTCTCTAAGTGTTTTAAATAGAATTTTTCTTTCCATCTCTTCCAGCTAGATTTTGCTGATAACAGAAATAGTGATGATTTGTGAGGATTTATTTGATATCCTACAACTTAAATGAAGTTACTAATTGCTTCAATTTTTAGTTGGTGTAGTAGGATTCCCTAAGTCATTATATCATGTGCAAAAAGTGATCATTTTATTTGCCCTTTGCTTGTGCTAATTATTCCCTTGATTCTCTTTCTTGTTTTATTGCTATAACTAGCATGTCTAGTACTCTACTAAAAAGGGAGTGATGGGCTCCTTGCTTTACCCCAATTTTACTGAAAAGACTTCTGACTTTGTTCTATTACATTTAATTTAGTCTTAATTAATTAATTTAATTATTTACTATACTTGAGGAAAGGTCCATTTATTGTTATGATCCGTAAATTTTTTTTAGCAGAAACCAGTATCGCTTTTGTGAAAAGTCTTTTCAGCATGTACTGGCATAATCATGTGGTTTTTATTATTCATGTTATTAATATGGTTTACTGGTAATTGAAGTATGGTTTTTTCTTCCTCTTCATGTGTCTGAATAGATTAAAAGATAGCATGAGAAAATATTCTAGGTTTGATCCTAATGACCCAGGAGTAGAAAAAATTCTTGAAATTGTACTTGATGATCAATGCATGGTCGGATATCAGTAAGAAGTTACAGAAAGGGAAGTCAGAGGTTCTTGAAAGACTCCCATCCAGAACCCTAAGGGGCCTTACCAGGAAGCTGTTATGTTCTTAATAGACACCAGGGCATCAAGATCTTCAGTAGCCTCTTTGCCTGAGGAGGTTAAATTGTCTAAGGAGACCCTGGTGATTTCTGGGGTTAAAGGAGAAAATTTTCTTGTACCTATTACCGACCATGTCCTGTAAAATTTATATAGGAAAAAGGGAAACATTGGGCAGATTTCTGCTCATCTCTGAAGCAGGAGTTAACTTGCTGAGGAGAGACTTAATAGCTAAACTAGAAATTGTGTTGATTCCACATGGACCCAGATATATACTCCAGTAGAATGGCACTAATGAATGAGGAAGAGCAGACTAGGATAAACTCTGAGGTCTGGGCAGGACCTGACAATCCAGGCAGAGCAGACCTAGTACTGATAAAAATCACATTGGAAGACCCTAGGGAGGTGGTAAGAGTCAAACAATACTCAATTTCCCTATAAGGAAGGAGAGGTTTACAACCTGTGATATAAGATTTATTGAGAAATGGACTAATAGAACCCTATATTTCACCTTTCAACACACCTATACTTCAAGAAGAAGGATGGGAAATACAGGTTAGTTCAGGATTTGAGGGAGATTAACAAGATTCTGTTACCATCCCATCCCTTGGTTATGGACCCATACACCATTCTAGGCCGGATTCCTAGTTCTGCTGAGTGGTTCAGTGTATTGGACCTGAAGGATGTCTTCTGAAGCTGCCCTTTAGAGGAGAATAGTAGAAATTTCTTTGTCTTTGAAAGAGACTGAAAGAAAGCAGCAATGGAGGTGATATGTTTCACCCCAAGGCTACACTGAGTCACCAAATTTGTTTGGTCAAATCCTTGAAAATTTCATGGGAGACTTCCAACCAGTAATGGGAACTTGGGTGTTCCAGTATGTAAATGATCTACTAGTAGTGGGGAATACAAGGGAACACACTGGTAGTTGTACCATAGATCTATTAAATTTCCTGGGAGGATTGGGGTTTGGAGTATCAAAAGAGAAATTGCAGTTTGTGGAGAGGGAGGTGAAATTTAGAGCATTGGCCCCTGCCAGAATTGAGGGAATATTACACATATCCAAACCTAAGACAAAGAAAGAGCTACATCTGGGGTTAGTTGGATATTGTTGGGCATGGATAGCTTCTTATGCTGCTATCACTAAAGCACCTGCCAGAGGAAAGTCCCAATTCTATCATATGGGATCCAGAGAGGATCAGAAGTTTGAGGACTTAAGGCCTTTGTTAATTTCACCACCTGGACTGGCTCTCCCCATCTTGGAAAAACCTTTCCATCTGTTTGTTTGTCAATGTTGAGGGGAAGGGGCAGCTCTGGGAGTTCTTGCTCCAATAAGAAGGGGGAAGAGAAGACCAGTGGCTTTCCTTTCCAAAGGATCCTGTAGCCAAAGGATGGCCGGCCTGTGTACAAGCAGTAGCTGCTACTGCTCTCTTGTAGAAGAGAGATGGAAGCTCACCTTCGGAGGCAGTCTTATAGTGAGTGTCCCCCATCAAGTAAGGACAATACTAAACCAGAGGGCTGGAAGGTGGCTCACAGATTCCAGAATGTTGAGATATGAGGCAATCCTATTAGAAAAGGATGATCTAGTAATCACCCAAGATCATAATCTTGATTCTGCCTCCGTTTCATCCCCTGGACCAGAACCATCAGCCAGAGAGGAACATTGTTGTTTAGAGTTCATTGATTTCCAAACAAAAGTAAGAGAGGATTTACAAGAATCCCCAATTCCTGAGGAAGTAAATTGGTTTATAGATGGCTCTTCTAGCGTGGTATAGATGGAAAAGGAAAAATGGGTTTGCTATTGTGGACAGAGATAAAAATTCCACTGTTACCAAGGGCCATCTGCCTGCCCATTGGTTGGCTCAAACTTGGGAACTGTATGCCTTAAATCAAGCACTGAAGTTATTGAGAGACCATGATGGGAACATATACACTGATTCGAAATATTCCTGGGTTGGGTGCATATATTTGGAAAAATTGGGGAAGACCGAGGGTTTGTAAATAGTAAGGGTAAAGAGCTGATCATACACTAGTCAGAGAGTTACTAAAAACATTCTGACTCCTAGGAATGCAGCAGTAATACATATAAAGGGACATCAGATGGGAAATTCTTCTGAGGCAAGGGGAAATAGATTAGCAGATGAGGAGGCCAAGGGAGCTGGAGACCAGGAGATTACTCAATATAATGGCCTTGGTACCTGTACTTCCCCCCCAGTTTTTCCTCTCACAATTTTACCCAGAGGAAAAAGAGAAGGCCTCAACTCTTGGAGCAGTTGAGAGCTTGGAAGGACGATGGCTCTTACCTGATGGCAGAGAGGTACTGACCAAAGCAAGTATGAGGCAGATCTTTTAGCAACTGCACCGGGGCAGCCACTGGGATGTCCAAAACCTGTGTGATGCTGTGCTGACAAGGTATGTTTCCCCTGGCCTATATAATATGGTCCGACAACTGGTGGACGGCTGCCTTGTTTGTTGAAGGACTAAGAAAGCTGCTCAACGCCGGGTCCTGAAAGTATTGCAGACTCTGATTAGAGCCTTAGAAATCACTTGGGATCTCCACAACCTTGGCATCCTCCCTCTTCTGTGATAATAGAAAGGATGAATCAAGAAATAAAATGGCAGCTGACTAAATTATCTTTAGAGATCCAACTACCTTGGACTAAATGTCTTCCTCTCACTCTGGTTAGAATCAGAACCAAGCCATGTAGAGATATTGGACTTTCACCTTATGAGATATTATACGGTCACCTTTTCAAGGCTTATCTTATGGGAAACTGGGACCCTATTTTAGAGACATGGGGTTTATTTCTTAAGAGATATCATTGGTACAACACGTACAAGAACTACAACAAAAAGGGCTGATAGCTCAGACTCCTCCTCTGGGTTTTGATCTGATGCTAGAAAAATGAGAAGCTGACTCCATTCTGGGACAGACCTTACCTGGTGATACTGATGTCAGACACTGCAATTCGTACCCAGGAACGAGGCTGGACACACCATACCAGCATAAAAGGACCTGTGGCACCACCTTTATCGTAGGGGACAGTTGAAGATAAAGGAGACCTCAAATTACATTTGAGGAGGAGGCCTCCACTGAATGGGAGCACAATCTCTGAACCCAGTGCATTGTGATTGTCAATGTATTATTCTTCTTGTTACTTTTTCTCTTTTTTCCTACATTAACCACTTCAGGCCCCTTTGCCTGTTTGGAGCTGATATAATTTTCCTCCGGGAATTCCACCTGAACCTTGCTGTGTAATAATAGTTGAACCTCATGAGGCTTTCCCTGGGCTTTGGGTTAACTTGTTTCCTCATGATGGTCATGGTAGTTATAGAGACCAGACCTTATGAGAACCAATTCCTCTTGCTCATGCAGAATATAGGAAGGACTTTTAACTTATCAAATTGTTGGGCCTGTGGTGAGCCCCAGCAACTGAGCCAATGGCCAGGGGTACCTGAGCCCTTAAGCCCAGCCTGGCTCCTCAGTACCCGATCCCAAATTCACAACGGGACTGGTTTCTGGAACTTAGAAGAGAAACACCAGTGGCCATTGAAAGAAGACAGGAAAGGGAAATACAGCTTAAATCAGACAGGATGAGGTTTGAAGCTGGGAAATTGTGTATGTGAATGGATTTATTCAAGAACGGACGTGAAGCCAAAGACAATTGATTGTAAGGAAATGTCTAAATATTGGTGAGACATAGAGAGGAATCCACAATCGAAACGTGGGGAGCACTGGAAAAGTTGTACCTTGGACGCTCTCCCAGAAACAGGAGGAGAACAAAGATATTGCTATGGACAGGTTACTACTGCTGAGTGTAATGAAACAGAGTGGGATGTATTAAGTTGTATAAAAGAGAATAAGAGGAAAAGGAACATATATAGTGGGTACAGTTATCAATGGGGTTGATACAATGCCACCCCTGGGGGACATGGAACTTTGTTCCCCACATTTGGGAGTACCTCCAACCTAACAGATCAGTGGCCAGTTGCCAATTGTAGTTGGAAGAAGGAAAAAGGATTATGGAAATGTCAGGATGTCACCTTTGTGGGGGAAGGTCCCCTAGGGATGAGAGACCAAAAAATATTACCCTTTTAGAAGGAATACGTCAGACATATTCTCAAGGGAACAACCTGCTCTATAGGGCCACTATTGGATCTGTGGATTAACTGCCTATTCTCACCTACCTCTTAACTGGCAGAGATCTGTTATATTGGACTAATAAGGCCAAAATTTTTTCTTCTTCCTGAACAGGCAGACAAAATATTCAGGGATTCAACTACATGATGATCTGAAAGAGGGAAATGGAGATTAGATGCCTCCATTACCCAGACTGATGGTGCAAATGGTTGGGGTGATACCTGGCCCCCATAAAGAAGAGTTAAAGAGTATGGGCCAGCCAGCTGGGCTCAAGATAGAAGCTGGGGATATAGAACCCCAATATACATGTTGAACAGGATAATTAGACTTCAAGCAGTTGTAGAGATTATTACCAGACAACTAAGGCGCTAGATCTTTTGGCTGACCAAGCTACTCAAACCAGAGAAGCCGTTTTACAGCACAGACTTATGCTGGACTATTTGTTGGCTGAAGAAGGGAGGGGTTTGTGTGAAACTAAATTTATCAACATGTTGTATAAGGACTGATGACAATGGGAATCTAGTAAAAGAAATCACTAAGAACATCAGGAAACTAGCTCATGTTCCTGTACAGATCTGGACCTCACCATTCAATACTTCCTGGTGGTCCTGGTTTGGGGAAAACTGGTGGAAGCAGCTTCTTTGGTTTGGCCTTATAACTCTTAGTGGAGCTATATTACTCCCTACCTGAATACCTTGTTTGATCTGATTGTTAACTAGAACAGTCCAAAACTCATTACCAGAATGATTAGGTTGGAAGGGAAAGCTGAAGGGTCTGCTAGATTGATGGTCTTAAAAGGACAAGGGCAGGAGCTAGTGGCCCAAGAAGACTGACAGGAGCCAGAAGAGAATGAAGAATTAGATAGGGAATGAGAAGTTATGTTACAAAAATTTGAGGAGATTTCAGTGGACAAATCAGATGGGGGACTGAATGAGATGGAGTAAGATCTCTCAAGACAGTTGAGAAAATCGAGTAAGGCTTCACCCACTCCCAGAGTTGGTATAGGCCTGAAGGTAGTCCTTGGATGTTGATGGTTTGTATCACTAGTGTGCTCTTCTTCCATGACATCATTTCCTTCCTACCTCAACCTAATATGGGCAGCTATGCTCTTATTGGCCAAAGTTCAATTTCCTGGGTAGTTCCCGGGTTTAGAGTGTAAGACCTTCAGCCAATGAGGATGAGGGTCAGTGGTGGGAGGCGTTTTTCCATTAGGGACTATTTAAACTGCTGACCTGTCTTTAAGGTGCCTCCTCCCTTTGATTGCTTGCTCAACTAGAGTGATGCTGGCCCACTTCTCAAAAGTCATTTTGCTCCTAGATATATCTCCAGTTGTGTTTTTTTTTTAAATATGGTGGTCACTCACCTCTCTGAACCATACAACTAGATTCCACAGAGGAGGGCCTAGTCAACTGTCAGTGGGGCCTAAACCTTACCAGCACAATTGTCCCTTCTGGATTTCACTTTCCTTGAAACGAATCCCAGCTTGTCCTTATATCATATAATTGAACAAGATCCTACAGTTGATCCAGGGAATATGATCTGGGGGCCAACAGGGCCCTGCCTCCAGTCCTTCTTCTCTCCAGTCTATCCTCCAAACAACTGCCAAAATGACATTGCTTAAACCAAGGTCTGACTAGGATCATCACTTGCTCAAGAAGCCTAAGCAAAGGTCTTTAAGCCAGAGTACATAGAGTACTCCTAAGGGGTCCATGCATGGGCTTTGGGGGTCCATGAATTTGGATGGGAAAAATGATATCTTTGTTTTCACTAACCTCTAATTGAACTTTAGCATTTCCTTCCATTATGAATATAAGCTAAAAACATGATTTGGAAAAAAAGTCCATAGAGTTCTCCAAGGAACAAAAGGATTCCAGAAGCTTTCTGTTATCTCTAGGAGAAATTCCTCCATTTGGCACTTAAACTCCTTTTTATCTGCCCCCAACCTATCTTTCTTATGCTTATTATATATGACTACCCTCCATGAACTCTATGATTTAGCTGCTGGCCTTCTTGCTCTTCTCAAAAATGGAACTCCTTGAAACAAGATTGCCCACTATCAATATTATTATTCAATATTGTATTAGAAATGCTAGCCTCAGCAATAAGAGTTGAGAAAGAGATTAAAGGAATTAGAGTAGGTAATGAGGAAACCAAACTATCATTCTTTGCAGATGATATGATGGTATACTTAGAGAATGCCAGAGATTCTACTAAAAAGCTATTAGAAATAATCCACATCTTTAGCAAAGTTGCAGGAAACAAAATAAGTCCACATAAATCCTCAGCATTTTTATACATCACCAACAAAATCCAACAGCAAGAGATACAAAGAGAAATCCCGTTCAAAATAATTGTCAATAGCATAAAATACTTGGGAATCTATCTACCAAAGGAAAGTCAGGAATTATATGAGGAAAATAACAAAACACTTTCCACAAAAATAGTCAGATTTAAATAATTGGAAAAATATTAAGTGCTCTTGGATAGGCTGAGCGAATATAAGAAAGATGACAATACTCCCTAAACTCATCTATTTATTTAGTGCAATCAAATTCCCAAGAATATATTTTAATGACCTAGAAAAAAATAACAACAAAATTCATATGGAAGAACAAAAGGTTTAGAATCTCAAAGGAATTAATGAAAAAAAAATCAAATGAAGGTGGCCTAGCTGTACCTGATCTCAAACTATATTATAAAGCAGCAGTCACCAAAACCATTTGGTATTGGCTAAGACATAAATTAGTTGATCAGTGAAATAGGTTAGGTTCATAGGACATAATAGTCGATAACTATAGCAATCTACTGTTTGACAAACCCAAAGATCCCAACTTTTGGGATAAGAATTCATTATTTGACAAAAACTTCTGGAAAGACTGGAAATTAGTATGGCAGAAATTAGGCATGGACCCACTTAACACTGTATACCAAGATAAGATCAAAATGGGTCCATGATTCAGGCATAAAGAACAAGATTATAAATAAATTAGAGAAACATAGGATAGTTTACCTCTCAGACTTGTGGAGGAGGAAGCAATTTGTGACCAAAGATGAACTAGAGATCATTATTGATCACAAAATAGAAAATTTTGATTACATCAAATTAAAAAGCCTTTGTACAAACAAAACTAATGCAAATAAGATTAGAAGGGAAGCAACAAACTGGGGAAACATTTTCACAGTTAAAAGTTCTGATAAAGGCCTCATTTCCAAAATATATAGAGAATTGACTCTAATTTCTAAGAAATCAAGCCAAGGACAAAGGATATGAACAGACAATTTTCAGATGAAGAAATTGAAACTATTTCCACTCATATGAAAAGATGCTCCAAATCATTATTGACCAGAGAAATGCAAATTAAGACAACTCTGAGATACCATTACACACCTGTCAGATTGGCTAGGATGACAAGGGAAAGATAATTACAAATGTTGGAGGGGAGGTGGGAAAACTGGGATGTTGCTGCATTGTTGGTGGAGTTGTGAATCAACCCAACCATTCTGGAGAACAATCTGGAATTATGCCCAAAAAGTTATCAAACTGTGCATACCCTTTGATCTAGCAGTGCTACTACTGGGCTTATACCCCAAGGAGATACTAAAGAAGGGAAAGGGACTTGTATGTGCCAAAATGTTTGTGGCACCCCTCTTTGTAGTGGCTAGAAACTGGAAAATGAATGGATGGCCATCAATTGGAGAATGGTTGAGTAAATTGTGGTATATGAATGTTATGGAATATTATTGTTCTGTAAGAAATGACCAGAAGGATGAATACAGAGAGGCTTGGAGAGACTTACATGAACTGATGCTGAGTGAAATGAGCAGAACCAGGAGATCATTATACTTCAACAACGATACTGTATGAGGATGTATTCTGATGGAAGTGGATTTCTTCAACAAAGAGAAGATCTAACTCAGTTTTAATTGATCAATGATGGACAGAAGCAGCTACACCCAAAGAAAGAACACTGGGAAATGAATGTAAACTGTTTGCATTTTTGTTTTTCTTCCCGGGTTATTTTTACCTTCTGAATCCAATTCTTCCTGTGCAACAAGAGAACTGTTTGCTTCTGCACATATATATTGTACCTAGGATATACTGTGACATATTTAGCATGTATAGGACTGCTTGCCATCTAGGGGAGGGTGTGGAGGGAGGGAGGGGAAAAGTTGGAACAGAAGTGAGTACAAGGGATAATGTTGTAAAAAATTACCCAGGCATGGGCTCTGTCATTAGAAAGTTATAACTTTTTAAAAATGCAACTCCTTCTGCCCTCTTTATATCTTTGCACAGGTCTGTTTCTGAATCTATCAAGCACTCTATACCACCTTTATAGCCTTTTAGGATTCTTTGTTACCTTCAAAGGTGATCCTGATGCTACAGTTGCTAATACCCTCCCTTATAACAATACTTTGTATTTTGGGCATGATTTTGTATTTACTTTTCTGCATGCAATAGAATGTAAGCTCTTAGAGAGCATAGACATTTTTGTCTTTGTATCCTGTTGTCTGACAGTCTTTACTTAGCAAATGCGTATTGAATGAATAAGTCAAAAAGCATCAGTAACATGCAATGTACCACCAGAGACAGATGGATTTTCCCTATGATAGCATGAATGAAACAAGAAATTAGAGTTCACTTCTCCATCCAGAGGACAAAGCAGGAAATATTGGAAAGTACATGGGAGTAAGACTAAGATAACTCAGAAGTCCAGATCCCAAGTCTGGCATGCATGACCTTGAACAAGTCATGTCTCTGGGTTTCAGTTTCTTCATGTGTAACACGAGTAGGACATTTAGGTGGATCAGTGTATAGAACACCAAAGTCAAAAAGACCTGAGTTCAAATCTGGCCTCAAACACTTACTAGCTGTGTGACTCAGGGTAAATCACTTCACCCTATCTGCCTCAGTTTCCTCATCTGGAAAATGAGCTAAAGAAGAAAATGACAAACCCCTCTGGTATCTCTGCCAAGAAAATCCCAAATGGCATCATGAAGTGTCTGATATGACTGAAAAATGAATGAACATCAACACCAAAAGCATGAGATTGGACTAGATTCCTCTAAGGTGTCTTCCAAGTCTAATATTTATGTGCCACTTCGTAACATCTCTTTTAGCTTGGCCATTCTGCTGTAAAGTCTTTTTTTCATTCTAATAGTTTTTCATTTGTTGCATATTAAGGATTCTTCCAGTTGCACCGTTCTGTAGTTCTATTCCATTAAGGTCCTGGCAAGGTAGCAGGCCAATGGGCCATTCCCACCTAAGCAATCTGAGTAGGAATCCAGATAGGGGCTGGGGTCCACATCACAGTTAGGTGACGCAGGCTCTGCTACATTCTCCAGGCTTCCACTCCATATAGAGCTAGACTTACAGAAGGACATGGCCTGTCAGAGTCAACTTCAAATTAGCCATGTCCATGCTTTCAAAGTCGTCACCCCCAAAAGCCAGAGTGGCCAGTAGGTGAAGTGTTCCACTTAACTGGTGTCTAACTAATCCTACTTTGTTGTTCTCCATCCAAGGGAGCAGGATGGTACAGTAGACAGTAAAACCATCCCACATGTAATTCCCAGTCTTATTTACTAGAGATACTGGATAAGAGGCATTGGAGCAATGCCCTGAGGGAGAGAGGAGAGAGGAGGAGAGAGCTCAGAGTTCAATCTTGTAAAGATTAGTTGGGGGAGGGGGGCAGCTAGGTGGTGCAATGGATAGAGCACCAGTCCTGAAGTCAGGAGGACCTGAGTTGAAATATGGTCTCAAACACTTGACACTTCCTATCTGTGTGACCCTGGGCAAGTTGCTTAACCCCATTTGCCTCAGGGAAAAATAAGATTAGTTGAGGAAAAAGAAAAAGAGAGGATATTTTTTGAGTAACAATGACTGATGGATGTTCCAAAGGCTGTGTGCTATGGAGGGTGCAGTGTGACCTGGTTAGTCTATGAGGCTATTGAAATACAATCATTTTGACTCCAGAAAAGCAGAAGATCTGGTCAAAGTGGGTAATATTGATTATAAAAATAGAAACAAATATGTGACATTTCAAAGGAAAATTCAATACTACTTGCGATTGGAAGATAAAGAAGGAGATGGAAGATTTTAAGCCTCTTTTCAACAATGAGGTGATTCAGACTAATTCCAATAGAATTATGATGGAGAAAGGCATCGGCATCCAGAGAGAGGACTGACTATGGGGACTAAATATGGCTCACAACTTAGTACTTTCACCTTTGTTGTTGTTGTTTACTGCTTGTTTTTTTCCCTTTTTCATTTTTCCTTTTTTTTAATCTGATTTTTCTTGTGCAACATGATAAATGTGAAAATATGTTTAGAAGAACTGCACATATTTAACCTATATTGGATTCTTTGCTTGAGAAAAATCTGGAACACAAGGTTTTGCAGGGGTGAATGTTAAAAACTATATTTGCATGTATTTGGAAAATTAAAAAAGTTATAAAAAATTTTAAAAGTTAAAAAGGATTTTAACCCTGAATAAATGAGTGGCACCATGGATAGGGGTGGCAAGTTGACTCATGTTAGGGCTGAGCCTACAAAATTACTTATAGTACTGATGGTTTTATCTCCTCTGTCTCTCCACAAGAAAGACCTTGTCCCAACCACTGTCATCCGTCCTGACTGTTGTCTTGCCACTGGACTTGAATGACTCTGCTTCCAGAGAGAGTGAGGCTGACAACTTTGTGCAACTGCATTACTTAAATCCAATTCACATGTGAGTCAAGACACCATCCCATGATATAATTGATCCTCTTCAAAAACAAAGCATAACCAACCAACCGACAACAATCTCAATGACTAAGGATGTTTGAAAGGGCTAAAATCTCATGCATGGATTGACTACACCTTGTGTCATGCACTCAGTCTGTAGCTTCCTCAGTTTCAAGCCCTGGTTTTGCCCTAGCATGAAGGCTAGACTACTAAAATAATGCTATCCCACAATATAGGAATATGTGAGCAGAATCAGGGGGGGAAATGGCACATTGGTCATCCTATCACTCTCAAAAAAGTATGGGGGATCTCAGAAATGTGATGAAAAGGGAGTTTGTGAGAGCTGGGACTCCTAAGGCTGTTGTCTCCACTCCCATTTTTGGTCACCTTGTATTTTTGGAAAGCACTCAAAATGTGGCCAGAAGTTGGAATAAAATGCAGAGAAGGTCATCATAGCAACAGATGCTCTGGTAATGCATACTACCCAGATGGCATCTTAATAAATACTATTAGGTGATAATGCCTTGGTTTATTTAATGTCATTTTCCAGAGAGCTTTTGCGCTGTTAGACAATGTTTTCTCAAAAAGCCCAAAATAGTGGGTGATTTAGCCAAGGTTATACAACATGCAGTCCATAGAGGCAGGAGCCACCCCTAAATCTTCCCATTCCCAGACACCAAAGCATCAAAACTCTCTATTTGTTGCTCTGGCTCATGTGAATGTGGAATATTTACTGTGGAATATAAGATATCAGGGATTGGAAGGACTTTAAAACAGGTCAGAGAATGTACAGCCCTTAGAAGAGATGCTATTAGAACTGGAAGGGTTATCAGAACTGAAGGTCATAGAAGATCAGAGCTGGTAGGGCAGCCTTGAAACATAGAATTTCAGAGCTGAAATGAACTGCCCATGTCAGAGACTGGAAGAGACTTCAGTATACAGAATGTTACCACTGTGAGGTACCTTAAGACATAGAATGTCAAAGTTAGAGGGCAATGTAGACTATCAAAGGTGGATAGGATTTTAGGGATCATATAGTCCAACTTGATCATTTCATATTTGGGAAAATTGAAATGTAGAAAAACCAAGTGGCTTGCCCATGATTACAGAACAAATTTGTGCCAAGGGAAATCAGATCTCATGATTCCTAGTATTTCTATGCCTAGAACTCTTTCTGTTGCATCTCATTTTTGTTTTGTATTGTTTGCAGGGCAACTGGGGTTAAGGGACTTCCCCAGGGTCATACAGCTAGGAAGTGTTAAGTGTCTGAGATTTGATTTGAACTCCGGTCCTCCTGACTCTGAGACTAGTACTCTATCCACTGCGCCATCTAGCTGCCACCCATTACATCTCATTTTAAAAACCACATTTAATGATTTTCTCTCTTAGTCTTGCCAAGCCGATCTAACTGAACTTCCCAATAGCAATGGTCAACCTTGCTGAGACTTTTTCTGCTGGAACAGAATTGGACCCAAAAGAGGTACATAGTCCATACCTGATCTATTGACTTGTGGATGGAAACTAGGGAAACTTACTCCCGGCGCTGGTGGTGACCTTTTTCGCAGGAAAGGCAGCCTGGGGGAGAGAACAGAGGCCTGGACTAGAAGTCAAAGAGACAAGCTTCAGTGCCAGCTTAGCTACTTAGGAGTTGTAGGACCAAAGAAAAGTGACTTCTCTTGGGTCCTCAACTTCCCTCTCTAGAAAATGAGAGAGTTAGAAGATGTAAATGTAAAAACTAGAGAGATGTTAACATCTATTCTAAATTCGAAAAGTCCTTACTCTTTTCCCCATCTATGGCTCACTGAATAGTGAAAAGAAGCAGCTCTAGTGTTAGAGGACCTGGTTCAAATCCTTGACCTTCCCCTCCCCAGATCTCAGTTTTCTCCCTTGTAAAATAAGAGGGTTGGATTAGGTGGCTTCTGAAACCCTTTCCAACTCATGTATGATTTTGGGCAAGACATTTCTCCCTGGGCCTCAGTTTCCTCCTCTAGCATGGCATGGGGGGAAGACTGATTTCTGAGATCCCTTCCTGCTCTAGATCTAAAAGGCCATGCTCCTTTTTCCTTTCTTAGGACTTGGGAGTCTTCATCACTAAGGGCTATTCATATTGCTTGACTCTTCTCTTTTCTCTTCCCTCCCACTCCTCCATTTCATCTTGCTTCTGAGCCCTCTCATTTTTAAGCAGAGAACCTGGCAAAGAATTGCTATAGCAACCAGCAGACTGCCTCTGATTAACCAGAGTGAGTCATCCTGCAGAGCCCGGGGAGAAGATCTAGGGAGGGAGCAGAGTTAGGGAGGGGGACAGAGCTAGGGAGAGGAGGGAGAGCTGGGGAAGGGGACAGAGCTAGGGAGGGGGACAGAGCTAGGGAGGGGGACAGAGATAGGGGAGGAGCAGAGGAAGGGGTCAGAACCGAGGTGGGGTAGAGGTGGGGGGAGGAACAGAGTTGGGGGGAGAGCTGAATTGGGGAGAGAGAGCCAGGGATGGAGCAAAAATGAGGAAGGACAGAGTTGGAGAGGGAGCAGAGCTAGTGAAGGGGAGGGGATAGAAGGAAGACCAATTTGCAAGGTTCAGATTTCCAAAAGGAGGAAGAAGGCAAGATATCCTAAGAGTCTGCCCCAGAGACAAAGGAGAAGAAGCACAGGAGCTCAGGAAGGCTGCCTTCCCCCTAAAAATCACACAAAGAGTGAACTCTCAGTGTCCTCCCAGTTTTGATTTGCTGTATGATACTCTTTTGACCAGTGCTAATCAGACCTGGTCTGCAGCATAGTCTTAGGAGTACTTAGGAGTACTAAAAGCTCAGCAATTTGGCCACAATTAAACAGCTCACATGCTCCCAAAACAGGCTTGGAACCCAGGTCTGCCTCATAGAGTTTAGAATGGCAAGACAAGTAGGGACTTTAGAGTTCACCTTTTCTAACCCACTTCCCAGTTTAGAAACAAGGGAACTGAGGCAACATGGCCCCTTGTTCATTACCTACCCCCTTACTCGCCCTCCCTTCTTCCTCTCATGATGTGTTCTCTTTACCACTCATTCTATTTTCTTTAAGGCTTTCCATGACTTCCCCATAGACAAATTCTTGTTCTTTATCCTTCCAAAGCTACATCTCTGCAGCATTTCTAAGTGCTCTGAGCCCCTTCAAACTCTCTGAAGGGAAGCTGTCCTGTACTAGAGACACCTGTCTCTTCCCCCTTTCTTATATCCTCTCCTCCTTTGGCTTTCAGGATACTACATGGTTCCAGTTTGCACTCTGCTTCTCTAGCTTCAGTAGCTTTTCTTCTTCTTCCCATCCCATGAATGATATTCTTGGTGTTCACCTCTCCTCTCACCACCCATTCTAATTCTCTCTACACTCATTGATCTCAGCAATTACTGTGGCTTCGATTTTACACAGATGCTCTGGACCCATATCTCCATTTAAATGTTCCATCATTGTCTCCAATTCAGTATAACCAAAAAAGGAACTCGGCAGCTTCTTCCCTAAACCTGAATTTCCTGTGACCTTCACTAATATGATTAATGGTGGGCATTTCTCTATCTCTCACCAGCCACCTAGGCCGAACATCTCAGACTTCTTTGGTTTTTCTAACTGGAGACCCCTCTCATTGGTAGAAAGTTTGTTCTCAATATTAAGCATAAATATGCCACTTGGTCAATCCATCTACTGCTGCCAGCTCTGCCCTCTCAGATCATGGAAGAAGCCTCTCCCAGGCAATAGCTTTTCAAATCTGAGAAGCTCCAGACAACTGGCTTTTATTTTCCAGGCTAAACATCCCCATTTTCTCTTCATGACCATGACCCCTTGGTGGCCTTCCTCTGGATATTCCTTCCTAAAATGAGACCCCCCAGAACTAAATAGTGTTCCATACATGGGGTTTGACCAAGGTAGCCTTCAATGGGACTCTCACCTCCTTTAGTTTTAGACACTACATGCCTCTCTTCCATGCCAAGATACTTTTTATTATAGCTTTTTATTTACAAAACACATGCATGGGTAATTTTTCAACAATGACCCTTGCAAAACCTTCTGTTCCAACTTTTCCCCTCCTTCCCTCCACCCCCTCCTCTAGATGACAGGTATACGAATACATGTTAAATATGTTAAAGTCTATGTTAAATCAGATATATGTATACATATTTATACAGTTACCTTGCTACACAAGAAAGGAAAAAAAACCTGAGAAGGGAAACAAAAATGCAAGCAAACAATAGCAGAAAGAGTGGAAATGCTATGTTGTGGTCCACACTCATTTTCCATAGTTCTTTTGCTGGGTGTAGCTGGTTCTCTTCATTACTGAACAATTGGAATTGGTTTGAATCATCTAATTGTTGAAGAGATCCACATCCATCAGAGTTGAACATCATATAATCTTGTTGCTGTGTATAATGTTCTCATTTCACTCAGCATCAATTCATGCAAGTCTCTCCAGTCCTCTGAAATCATCTTCTTGGTCATTTCTGACAGAACAATAAAATTCCATAGCATTCATATACCACAATTTATTCAGCCATTCTCCAACTGATGGAATCCATTCAATTTCCAGTTCTGGCCACTACAAAGAGGGTTGCCACAAACATTCTTGTACATACAGGTCCCTTTCCTTTCATTAAGATGTCTTTGAGATATAAGACCAGTAGAAACACTGCTGGATCAAAGGGTATGCACAGTTTGATAACTTTTTCAGCAAAGTTCCAAACTGCTCTCCAGAATGGTTAGATTCACACACAATTTCACCAACAATGTATCAGTGTCCCACTGATTTTTTCCACATCTGTTTCAACATTCGTCATTATCTTTTCCTGTCATCTTAGCCAATGTGAGAGGTGTGTAGTGGTATCTCAGAGTTGTCTTAATTTGCATTTCTCTGATCAATAATGATTTGGAGCACCTTTTCATATGACTAGAAATTGTTTCAATTTCTTCATCTAAAAATTTTCTCTTCATATCCTTTGCCTGTTTATCAATTAGAGAATGGCTTGATTTCTTATATATTTGAGTCAATTCTCTATATATTTTGGAAATGAGGCCTTTATCAAAATTTTTGACTGTAAACATGTTTTCCCAGTTTACTGGTTCTCTTCTAATCTTATCTGCATTAGTTTTGTTTGTACATGAACTTTTTAACTTAATATAATCAAAATTATATATTTTGTGATCAATAATGATAGCTAATTCTTCTTTGGTCACAAATTCCTTCCTCCTCCACAGGTCTGAGAGGTAAATTATCCCATGTTCTTCTAATTTATTTATAATCTCATTCTTTATGTCTAGATCACAAACCCATTTTGACCTTATCTTGGTATATGGTGTTAAGTGTGGGTAAATGCCTAGTTTCTGCCATACTAATTTCCAATTTTCACAGCAGGTTTTGTCAAATAGTGAATCCTTATCCCAAAAGCTGGGGTCTTTGGGTTTGTTAAGCACTACATTGGTATAGTTATTGATTATTTTGTCCTGTGAATCTAACCTATTTCACTGATCAACTAGTCTATTTTTTAGCTAATACCAAATGGTTTTGATGACTGCTGCTTTATAATATACTTTTAGATCAGGTACAGGTAGGGCACCTTCATTTGATGTTTTTTTCATTAGTTCCCTTGAAATTCTTGACCTTTTGTTCTTCCAGATGAATTTTGTTCTTATTTTTTTCTAGATCAGTAAAATAGTTTCTTAGGAGTTTGATTGGTATAGCATTAAATAAATAGATCAGTTTAGATAGTATTGTCATCTTTATTATATTGGCTTGGCCTATCCAAGAGCGCTTAATATTTTTCCAATTGTTTAGATCTGACTTTATTTGTGTGGAAAGTGTTTTGTAGTTTTACTCATATAGTTCCTGACTTTCCCTTGGCAGATAGATTCCCAAATGTTTTATACTATCAACATTTATTTTAAATGGAATTTCTCTTTGTATGTCTTGCTGTTGCATTTTGTTAGTGATATATAAAAATTCTGATGATTTATGTGGATTTATTTTGTATCCTGCAACTTTGCTAAAGTTGTGGATTATTTCTAATAGATTCTACTAGAAAGCTTTCTAGTAGAATCTCTGGGGTTCTCTAAGTATACCATCATACCATCTGCCAAGTGTGATAATTTGGTTTCCTCATTATCTACTTTAATTCCTTTAATCTCTTTGTCAACTCTTATTGCCAAAGCTAGAATTTCTAATACAATATTGAATAGTAATGGTGATAGTGGGCAACCTTGTTTCACTCCTGATCTTACTGGAAATGGTTCCAGCTTGATGGAAACTTGTATAATACTTACTGATGGTTTTATATAAATGCTACTGATTATTTTTAGAAAAAGTCCATTTATTCCTATACTCTTTAGTGTTTTTTAATAGGAATATGTTTTGGATTTTATCAAATGCTTTTTCTGCATCTATTGAGATGATCATATGGTTTTTGTTTTATTGACATAGTCAATTATGCTAATAGTTTTCCTAATATTGAACCAGCCCTGCATTCCTGATATCAATCCTACATGGTCATGGTGTATTATCCTGGGATGATTTTCTATAATATTTTATTTAAGATTTTTGCACCAATATTCATTAGGATATTGATCTATAATTTTCTTTCACTGTTTTCATCCTATCCAGTTTAGGTATCAGTACCATGTCTGTGTCATAAAAGGAATTTGGCAGGACTCCTTCATTCCCTATTTTTTCAAATAGTTTATATAGTATTGAAGTTAATTGTTCTTTAAATGTTTGGTAGAATTCACATGTAAATCCATCTGGTCCTGGGGATTTTTTTTAGGGAGTTGATTAATAACTTCTTCAATTTCTTTTTCTAAAGTGGGACTATTTAACCAATTTACTTCTTCCTCTATTAATCTGGCCAACCTATATTTTTGAAAATATTCATCCATTTCATTTAAGTTATCAAATTTGTTGGCATAAAGTTAGGCAAAGTAACTCCTAATTATTGCTCTAATTTCGTCTTCATTAGTGGAGAGTTCTCCCTTTTCATTTTTTAGACTAACAATTTGAATTTCCTCTTTCCTTTTTCTAATCAAATTAACCAAAGGTTTATCTATTTTGTTAGTTATTTCATAAAACCAACTTTTAGTTTTATTTATTAATTCAATAGTTTTTTTTCCTTTCAATTTTATTGACCTCTCCTTATATTTTTAGAATTTAAAGTTTAGTATTTGATTGGGGGGGGGGGGCTTAATTTGCTCTTTTTCTAGCTTTTTTAGTTGCAAGCCCAATTCATTGATCATCTCTTTCTCTATTTTATGCAAGTTAGCCTCTAGAAATATAAAATTTCCCCTTATTACCACTTTGACTGCATCCCACAAATTTTGTTATGTTGTCTCATTATTGCCATTCTCTTGGATGAAATTGTTAATTGTTAATTGTGTCTATGATTTGCTGTTTCACCCATTCATTCTTTAGGATGAGGTTATTTAGTTTCCAATTACTTTTTGGTCTATTTACCCCTAGCTTTTTGTTGAATATAGTTGTTATTGCATCGTGATCTGAAAAGAATGCATTTATTCTTTCTGCTTTTCTGCATTTGATTTTGAGGTCTTTATGTCCTAATATGTGGTCAATTTTTGTATAGGTTCCATGAACTGCCGAGAAGAAAGTGTACTCCTTTCTATCTCCATTCAGTTTTCTCCAAGGATCTATCACACCTAACTTTTCTAGTATTCTATTTACCTCTTTAACTTCTTTCTTATTTATTTTGTGGTTTGATTTATCTAGTTCTTAGAGTTCAAAGTTGAGATCTCCCACTATTATAGTTTTGCTGTCTATTTCTTCTTGCAGCTCTCTTAACTTCTCATTTAGGAATTTAGATACTATACCACTTGGTGAATATGTGTTTAGTATTGATATTGCTTCCTTATCTATGGTACCCTTTAGCAAGATATAGTTTCCTTTCTTATCTCTTTTAATTAGATCAAATTTTGCTTTTGCTATATCTGAGATCAGGATGGCTACTTCTGCTTTTTTTACTTCACCTGAAGCATAATAGATTCTGCTCCAGCCTTTTACCTTTACTCTGTATGTATCACCCTGCTTTAAATGTGTTTCTTGTAAATAACATATTGTAGGATTCTGGCTTTTAATCCAGTCTGCTGTCTGCTTCTGATTTATGGGAAAGTTCACCCCATTCACATTTATGGTTAAAACTATTAATTCTGTATTTCCTGTCATCTTATTGTCCCCAGATTGTACTTTACTTTTCTCTTTCCTTTACCCCTTACCCCACTCCCCAGCATTTAACTTAGGGTCACCATTTGCCTCAAGCAGCCCTCCCCATTTCTATACCTTTCCCCTACTATTTCTGTATTTTCTTCTATTTAGCCTGCCCCTTCTCTTTTCACTTTTCTCCTCCCACTTTTCAATAAGATGAGAGAAGTTTCTCTGTATCCCAAATATATCTAATATTTTTTCTTTGAACCAAATCTGATGAGAGTAAGATTCCCACAGTGTTCATCCCCTTCCCTTCTTTCTTTCAGATACAATAAGTTTCCTTTGCCTCTTCGTGAGATATAATTTTCCTCTTTTTATCAACATGTTTCCCTCTTTCTGGTACAATCCCCTTTCCACCTTTAGTTCTGTTTTTATATTATAACAGTAAAATCAAATTATACCTGCATGCTTTATGTATACCCATAACAGAAATACAATTCTCAAGAGTTCTTTTTACCTTTTTATGTTTCTCTTGAGTCTGATATTTGGAAGTCAAATTTCGTTTAGCTCTGTTTTTTTTCATCAAAAATAAATGGAATTTGCCTGTTTCATTGAATGTCCATCTTCTTCCTTGGAAAAAATGCTCAGTTTAGCTGAGTAGTTTATTCCTGGCTGTATTCCAAGTTCCTTTGCCTTTTGGAATATCAGATTCCAGGCCCTTCAACCCTTTAATGTGGATGCTGCTAGATCATGAGTAATTCTTATTGTGGCTCCTCTGTATTTGAAATGTTTTTTCTGGATGATTGTAATATTTTTTTCCTTGGTTCAATAGTTCTGAAATTTAGCCAAATTTAGGGCAAAGACAAAAAGAAATTTAAAAAGTAAATGAAGAAAATATTTCATCAAAAATTTTCTTCATTTACTTTTTAAATTTCTTTTTGTCTTTGTCCAATTGAGTTTTTAAATGAGTTGTTTTGTTCTATAAATCTTTTCCCATTGCAGTTATTTTCTTTTTCCAGTTCACAGATTCTGTTTTCCTGGGAGTTCTTTACCTTTTCCATTTCACATTTCAGTGAATTGTTTTCTTTTTCTACTTTATCAAATCTTTCTTTTAATGAGTTATATGACTTTTAGAAATTCTTTTGTAGAGTCTTCCTTTCCTTTCCCCATTCTTCTTCTAGCTCTCTTTTAAGATCCTTTTTAATTTTTTAGAGGAGAGCCTTGTGTGGTGGGGATCAGGTTATATCCCCCTTTGGGGCTTCATCTGGAGACAATCTGCTTTTAATCTCCTCAGAGTTTGACATCTGTTCTCTTTCACTATAGAAGGTATCTATAATTAGTGCTCACTTTGCCTTTTTACTCATTTTTTTTAAAGAAAATAGGTTGGGATCTGCTTTTTGGGCAAGGAGGTTACAAGCTTCTTCTGCAGACACCTGGAAGTGGCAGCAGAGTGGCCTGGCTGTGCGGGGATTGCACTGAGTCACTCCCATTGCTAGGTGGGTATGGCCAGGTCCCATGAGACTCTGGCACTTTGGGGTACACTCTTTACCTTTTGCATTTGTGTTGGATGTTTTATAACTTCTCTGCTGATCTACTGGCTTACAACCAGGGCAGAGTAGCCAACACTGTGGTAGAGTCCTCCCCATAGATTTTCTGCAGTGCGAAGACCACACCTCCACTCCTGATCTTCTCAGCCAAGTTGGCCTCCATGCTCTGGCTCCCTGCCTGCACCTGGCCACTTCCTCCCATGCCCAGGTATGATCAAAACAGACCTTTTCTGGTGATCTTCAGAATTATCTTCTGCCGGTAATTTACTGCATTCTCAATATTGGTGGATTCTACCAGTATAGAATTATTTCAGAGGGTGAATTCCATAATTAGTTTGAGGCTAGCAAGAAAGCTCAGAAAGAAGCATGTTTTCTCTCCACCATTTTGGCTCTGCCCCCTCCAAGATACTTTTAAGTTGCAACGTGCATTGCCATAGAATCATAAATATAGAATTCAAACCTCATAATTTTACAGATGGGGGAACTGAGTCCTAGAGAAGTCCTATAGGCTTATTTCTGAGGAGCTGGAAGGAATCTTGAAGGTCACCATATCCATCATTTTCCAGATGGGGAAACTGAGATTCAGGCAGTCAAAATAACCTGGCCAGAGAGGAAATTGGAACCCCTTCCCAATGACTCCAGAGTCAGGGCTCTTTCCTATATAAATACTGTTCCTTCAGGAGCAGTAGTTTGTGTGTGTGCATTTGTGTACATAAGTATATGTGTATTTTTCATGTACATGTGTGTATATTGTCCATGTGTGTGTGTGTGTGTGTGTCTATGTGTATATGCATGTGCATGTGCATTGGGTTTGGGTAACAGTGTGTTACATGTGTATACCTTGTACATCTGTATGTGCTTGCCTCTTGTATTCAGTGTGGAACAAGCTCTTGATCCCCATTTAGATCCTCTTTCCTCTCCTCCATGCCCCAGCTGCAGGTGTCCCTGGGAGAACAAAACCCTCATGAATCAATGAAGACAGAGGGATGGGGTGGAAGGATTACCTCCCTTGGTGTTACTAGGACCCCTACAAGTATTATTACCCTCATTTATTTTCCAATAGAAAATTGTTCAAACGAGGCTGAATTACAGTGATTATACATGTCTGCATCCCCTGGTGAGAGGTCTTGTTGAGGGGTCTCACTGCTAGCAGGAGTTGGAGAAGGAAAGGCAGAGAAGCCAGGATTGAAAGAATGGGTTTTCTGGGAAATCTGTGTCAAAGATCCATGGTGACTGGCGACTGTTATGATAGGCATCATGGTGATGGGGTAGGCTATTTCTTGGAGGAAATCAGACAGAGCATCCATCCTATCTCATCACCGGTGCTTATATACCTCTGGGAGAGTCCAGGGGACCAAATGGGGCATACCCAGAAACCTGAGGCATAGGAAGCACCCGTAGAATCCAAGCCCAGAGACACTCAGTTTGGGAGGAAATCTGTCCTCCTTGGGAATGATGAAGCTAGCTGGAGGAGAGTGTGAATCATCTACAGGCACGTGCACACACACATGGAGACAGGTTCTCTTCCAACAATCATGCATATAGATGTATAAATCTATTTTCTTCTATTTCAAACCCCATCATTTTACATAGAGGGAAAGTGAGGCATGTGGAAATGTATTTGCTTTAAACACTCATTCATCTAGTAAACATTTGGTAAGTATTGGGTTGGGTACTGGGAAAGCTGGGGTCTTATCTTACTCTGTATAAGCTCTATGGACTTCAGAATCCTAGACCTAAAGCTGGAAGGAACCTCAAAGGTAAAGATCAAGTCCAAGTCTCACATTTAACAGAGGGTCAAGAAAGGAAGGGACTTGCCTAAAGTTACAGGAAGAATTGTAGATGAGCTGGAAAGAACCAGAAGGGACACAATTTGCACCGCCCCTCCCCCCCGCCATCTTTCAAAGGAAATCTTCAGGGTGTTGTAAATAGTCTTTGGGGTTAAAAGACTTGGATTCAAATTCTGCCTCTCTTGCTTCCTTCTTGTGACCTTGAGCAAGTTAACTTCCTCTCTCAGCCTCAGTTTCTTCCTGTGTCAAATGAGGGGATTGGGTTGAATGAGTTCAGAGGGCCTTCTCAGATCTAGCTCTAGGATCCTGGGGGCCATGGCACTTATGAAGATAGGACGAACATTGAGATAATGAGCAATAAGAAGCAAAATGAGATGAGAAAAGTTCTAGAAAGAAATACAACAAAACTTTCCCCCAACTTAGCCCCAACATGGGAATCAGGGTGGACTTCCCAGATGAGGTAGCATTGGAGGTGGGAGGGCTGAAGGGGTGTTCTGATTCTGCCTGCAATGCCTATGAACACTTTTACATTGGGAGCGTAGGCTCCCAACAAGTGCCAAGGTTACAATCATAAGCAATAGTACAAGAGAAATGCATCTGCAACCTCACCCACTTGAGCAAACACATGACTGTGAAAGGGCAGAAGAACAAGGCGGAGGACTTGGGAGGGAGGCACATAACAGGTATTGCAGGATTCTCACCTTGTAGCCAGAAAGCCCTGACTTCAAATCCTGCTGCAGTGATTTATTCTGTGAACCTCTCTGGTCCTCATTTTCTTCTTCTTTAAAATGAGAGGGCCAGACTTGGAGGCCTCTGAGGTTCCTTCTAGCCCTAAATCTGAATTATCCTACTTCCTTTGGGCACAAATAAACAGAAGCAAACTTGAATGCAGGGACGACTTTTCTTTTAATAGCCATGCTGAGAGTCAAGCTATCTCTGACATCTATGGCCATAGGGAAGCACATGGCATGCACTCATACATGTGCGTATGTGGGCACACTATGTGTGGGCATACTACATGTGGACATGTGTGTGAGCACACAAGGGCACACAATGCATGAAGTTACACACATATGCATGCAAGCACACATGAGTAATACATCCTGGGCACGCCGTGTCCAATACATGTGGGTACATGTATGGGCATATGTAATACATGTGGGCATACATGCATGCATGTGGATATGCTTTCTTCCCAATATACTGGTAGGGTGGGGTAATGGTTGGAGAAACTAAGAAGCCCTGGATTCAAGTCCTGTGTCTGCTACATAGACTTTCTTACCCTGAACAAGTCATTAATTGGGCAGCTCTCTAAGACTAGAAACCTCAGAGAAGGTGCTAATCTTCTTTGGTAAAAGGAGTTTCCTCATCCAGGAATCCCCTCCATCTCTGAAACCTTAAGTCCCATTCTTGGCCCCATGCTGGCACATCAGTGAGACACGTTTAATTCAATGACTATGCTTGTAGAAGTACCACTCATGAGCTTCTTTTCCCAGAAGCCACTAGGTAAATCACCGCACCTGGAATCAAGAAGAGTTGAGTTCAAATGTGGCCTCAGACACTTATTACCTGTGTGACACTGGGCAAGTCACTTCATCTCTATTTGCTTCAGTTTCCTCAACTGTAAAATGGGGAATAAAAACAGCTTTGACCTTTCAGGATAGGAAGATCAAATGAGATAGTATTTGTAAAGTACTTGGCACAGTTCCTGTCACATGGGAAATGGTATATGTTTATATACCACTTAATGTCCTCTCTTTCCTTGGGGACTGAAAGTGGGCATCCTACTTCTGGGACTTCCTGGGGTTGTGCTACCATGCCTGGGGAATGATGACCTCGACACCCTGATCTTTCTGCTTGCTGATTCCTTTAGAGGCAGAGAACGTCAATGCCATGTTTTCTCCATCAACAGGTGACCTTTCCTTTCAGATGGGCCAGGCCTCATCTCGTTAGAATTCAAAAGGCTCTTTGAGAACAACTATTGGACCCCAGAGAGGGAAAAGGAATGACGACAGAGCTGAGAACTCAAAGCCAAGTCCCTTGGCTTTTCTCACTTCTTATAGTAGGAGACTCCATCTCTTGTGTTATCATAGCCCATGCTTTGATGCATTACCACCATTTGGTAAACAGTTTTATTTTTTTTTGTTTTTCCCTGATTCATGTTAGGTCAAGGATGGGGAATTTTTCCCTGTCAAGGTCCATTTGAATACCTATAATATCATTTGAGGGCCATACAAAATTATCAACTTATGGAAGTCAAGCAGAAGGAGGTTGTATCTTAGCTTTCAGCTTATCATCACCTGCCAATGCCTTAGCAATGGTTTCATGGTTTCTAGGTTTCTAGGTGGTTTCTAGGGCTTCTAGGGCCAGATATTCCCTACCCCTTGCACCTATTATTCCCCTTTCCATTTTCCTTTTGTGTGTTGCATTACCTTACTAGATGGTAACCTTCATGAGGGCAAGGATGTCTTTTTCTTATTTTTATCCCCAGCTCTTAGTACTGTGCCTGGTACTTAACAGGCACTTAATAAATATTAACTAAACTGAAGTGAATTGAATACAGTAGCTACGAATTAGATGGCCACTGAGATCTCTTCCAGCTCTCAGCTTCTATGATTCCATGGGAACTTTCTGTTTTTCTGTGACTTCCTTGGGGGATATGCCTCCTACTGGGAGCTCTGGGTCAAAAGGGATGGACACTACTCCCTTTAGTAGCATGATTTCAAATAACTCTAGAATGATTATACCTATTTGCACCTTGACCAACAATCCAGTCATTTCACATCCATATTAAGAGTTTTCTCACATAATAGAGTGTGTCTATTCAGACTCTTCCTAAATATTCAAATGTATTACTAGCCCATAAATCGGTTGAGGAATAGATGGGAAATTGGCTCTGATCCTTATTAGATGTTGAACCTTAGAAATCAGAAAGTCTGACTGATACTCTTGTAGAAAGAATAGAACTGAGACTAAGGAGATACTGGCTTGCTCAAGATTACACAGTTAGTAAGTAATAGATCCAGGTCCTTTGACTCTCATCCCAGAGCTCTTTCCCCTGTCTACAACTCACTAGCCCCCCATAATAAACCAAATCTGAGGCACCAAAGAAGATAACAACAAACTGAGAGGCAATCTTTCTGCCCATCATTCAGAGAACTGAAAAGAACCTTAGTCTGATCCCCTTGTTTTACAGACAAGAAACTGAGATCCACACAGGTTAAGTGGCTTGACCAAGGTCACGAATGTGTCAGAACAAAAGCCAGAATTTGAAATCAGGACCTCTGACTTTGAAATCCAGGGCTCTTTCCATTTTATCACAATGACTCACCCTCTTAAATTACTTTTCATTATTTTGTATTTATTTATCAGAGCTGTGCTCAGGGATTATGGTATTTTGCTTGAGAGTGTTTCCTTGACCCAGCCAAGAAAAGATGGGTAGAGGCAGAGAAAGTTGACTGGAAAATTTCCCAGAAAAGTGGAAATGTAGACTATGGTTTAGCATAGAGGTGTCAAACACACAGCCCACAGAACACATGTGGCCCACAACACTCCCACAGCATGAACCAGATTAAAATGTTATTAGGAAATATTTAACAAAATAAATAACAAAACAAAAACAAAATATATAATTATCATATTTTTTTAAAACTAATTCAATGTGAGGCCTATAGGATGCTTATTGTTGTTCAATCATTTTAGTCATGCTTGACTCTTCGTGATTCCATTTGGGGTTTTCTTGGCAAAGATACTAGAATGCCTTGCAGTTTCCTTCTTTGGTTCATTTTACAGATAAGGGAATGGAGAAAAATGGGGGGAAGTGACTTGCCCAGGATCACTAAGGTAGAAAGAGTATGAGGTTGAATTGAAATCTTCCTGACTCCAAACCTGGCACTCTATTCACTGCAGCACCACCTAATTGGCTATGTACAGATCAGTGACCTCCATTTGTTCTCATTGACTCACTTTCCCATGAACCAAACATAATTAGCAATATTAATAAGGGGCCGAAAAATCACTTGTCATCTATAACCAAGTCAGGTTTTAATGATTTTATATTATTTTTCACTTAAATTAAATGAGTTAAACTTACTTCCCCACCCCAGCTGGCACAAATAATAGAATGAACTTGACTCTACTAAACTAGACTCCAAGTATAAGCCTCTCTATGAAGTACTCCTTCAACTTACAAATGTATTCATGAATTAAATCTTCAGAGGGATTACTGTCACCATCAGTTCTAGACGTAATATTATGTTTCCACGCCTAATAGTGTAGCTCATTAGAAATAATTCATAACTTTAGCAAAGTCACAGGATACAAAATAAATCCCCATAAATCCTCAGCATTTCTATACATCACCAACAAAATCCAACAGCAAAAGATACAAAGAGAAATCCCATTCAAAATAACTGTGGATAGCATAAAATATTTGGGAATCTATCTACCAAGGGAAAGTCAGGCTATATATGAACAAAATTACAAAACACTTTCCACACAAATAAAGTCAGACCTAAATAACTGGAAAAATATTAAGTGTTCTTGGATAGGGTGAGCAAATATAATAAAGATGACAATACTCCCTAAACTAATCTATTTATTTAGTGCTATACCAATCAGACTTCCAAGAAAATATTTTAATGATTAGAAAAAAAATAACAAAATTCATATGGAAGAACAAAAGATCGAGAATCTCAAGGGAATTAATGAAAAAAAAAATCAAATGAAGGTAGCCTAGCTGTACCTCATCTAAAACCATATTATAAAGCAGCAGTCACCAAAACCATTTGGTACTGGCTAAGAAATAGATTAGTTGATCAGTGGAACAGGTTAGGTTCACAAGACAAAATAGTCAACTATAGCAATCTAGTGTTTGACAGACCCAAAGATCCTAACTTTTGGGATAAGAATTCATTATTTGACAAAAACTGCTGGGATAACTGGAAATTAGTATGGCAGAAATTAGGCATGGACCCACACTTAACACCGTATACCAAGATAAGATCAAAATGGGTCCATGATTTAGGCATAAAGAATGAGATTATAAATAAATTAGAGGAACATAGGATAGTTTACCTCTCAGACTTGTGGAGGAGGAAGCAATTTGTGACCAAAGATGAACTAGAGATCATTATTGATCACAAAATAGAAAATTTTGATTATATCAAATTAAAAAGCCTTTGTACAAACAAAACTAATGCAAATAAGATTAGAAGGGAAGCAACAAACTGGGAAAACATTTTCACAGTTAAAGGTTCTGATAAAGGCCTCATTTCCAAAATATAGAGAGAATTGACTCTAATTTATAAGAAATCAAGCCATTCTCCAAATGATAAATGGTCAAAGGATATGAACAGACAATTTTTAGATGAAGAAATTGAAACTATTACCACTCATATGAGTGTTCCAAATCACTATTGATCAGAGAAATGCAAATTAAGACAATTCTGAGATGCCACTACACACCTGTCAGATTGGCTAAGATGACAGGAACAAATAATGATGAATGTTGGAGGGGATGCGGGAAAACTGGGACACTGATGCATTGTTGGTGGAGTTGTGAACAAATCCAACCGTTCTGGAGAGCAATCTGCAATTATGCCCAAAAAGTTATCAAACTGTGCATATCCTTTGATCCAGCAGTGTTACTACTGGGCTTATATCCCATAGAGATACTAAAGAAGGGAAAGGGACCTGTATGTGCCAAAATGTTTGTGGCAACCCTGTTTGGAATGGCAAGAAACTGGAAAATGCATGGATGCCCATCAACTGGAGAATGGTTGGGTAAATTGTGGTATATGAATGTTATGGAATATTATTATTCTGTAAGAAATGACCAGCAGGATGAATACAGAAAGGCTTGGAGAGACTTACATGAACTGATGCTGAGTGAAATGAGCATGAGGATGTATTCTGATGGAAGTGGATTTCTTCAACAAAGAGAAGATCTAACTCAGTTTCTATTGATCAATGATGGAGAGAAGCAGCTACACACAAAGAAAGAACACTGGGAAATGAATGTAAACTGTTTGCATTTTTGTTTTTCTTCCCGGGTTATTTTTACCTTCTGAATCCAATTCTTCCTGTGCAACAAGAGAACTGTTCGATTCTACACACAGATATTGTACCTAGGATATACTGTGACATATTTAACATGTATAGGACTGCTTGCCATCTCAGGGAGAGGATGTAAGGAGGGAGGGGAAAAGTCGTAACAGAAGTGAGTGCAAGGGATAGTGTTGTAAAAAATTACCCAGATATGGGTTCTGGCAATAAAAAGTTATAATTATTTTTAAAAAATAGTGTAGCTCATGAGGCCCCACAGGTGTGCGCCCTCATAAATCTGTTACAGGCTTCTATGAAGAAAATGTCCATAGCAAGAGTAACCTCAAACTTAAAACATAATGGTAGTGGGGATATATGTCTGAAGCATTACCTACATAGCGTGTTCTTATACATTTGAAAAAGGATAGCTCACAACCCCTGGTACCTCAGGGCCTAAAACTAATTTTTCTCTTTATAGAGTCCTCACAAAGATCCCATAAGAACTTATTTTTTTCTGCTAAGAGAGCTATTCACTTAGGATCCCAAAGTCTGCTTTTTTTTAATCCATTCTTTTCTAGTACAAAGGATCACACACCCTGAAACTGTCTCTTGAATGACTGTCTTTCCACTTTAATTATCAAGGAAAGGGCCTCAAACTACGTCTATATAACTCCTAAATGGACACATTATTTCTTACAGGTCCAGTATCACTGTCAGCATGATCAGTGGCAAAAGGGGATAATAGGATATGGGAGGAGGAAAGAAAATTCCTTTTATTACCTTTGCCACTCTCTGATATAGATACCAAGATTTTCTTTCACATCAGCTTCCAGTTCTGGAACTCAAAGCCAAACTCCTCACCTGTTGAATTACTTTCTTTTTTTATATTTAAGTTTAAGGAATAAGACTGATTCTCTTGGTCAATCATATTGATTTATATTTTGACTCATAAAGGAAGGATTAATTATTTTACCCATTAAAACGTAATCCTATGATTTCAGAGATGTCTGGAGAGACTTACATGAACTGATGCTAAGTGAAATGAGCAGAACCAGGAGATCATTATACACGGCAACAAGAAGACTATATGATGATCAATTCTGACAGACATGGCTCTCTTCAACAATGAGATGATTCAAATCAATTCCAATTGTTCAGTGATGAAGAGAGCCATGTAAACCCAGAGAGAGGACTGCGGGAACTGAGTGTGGACCACAACATAGCATTTTCACTCTCCTTGTTGTTGTTAGCTTGCATTTTGTTTTCTTTCGCAAGTTTTTTTCTTCCTTCTTGATCTGATTTTTCTTGTGCAGCAAGATAACTGTATAAATATGTATACATATATTGGATCTAACATATGTTTTAACATATTTAATGTATTGGACTATCTGCCATCTAGGGGAGGGGGTGGGGAGAAGGAAGGGAAAATTTGGAACAGAAGGTTTTATAAGAGTCAATGCTGAAAAATTACCCATGCATATGTTTTGTAAATAAAAAGCTTTAATAAAAAATATATTAAAAAAACTTAATCCTGCCTGACTTTATTTTTGTAAGACTGTAGGAAAATTCCTTGGTTTCTCCTTTACACTTTTTGATTATATTTTGGGCATTCAGGTGATTTTCTTACTCAAAGGAAGGAGGAAAACTACCCTCCCTTATGTAAGACCTCCACATTGCTCAGATGTCAAATGGACTTAAATGATATCCAGCAAGGTACAGGGGCAAGAACAAAACTCCAAGCCAGTGAACTGTCCAATAACTTGTCATGTCTCTGATTTTCTACCTGCATAACTTCGGGAATATCATCTCTAATCTGTGGGCCTCATTTTCCTTCTTTGCCTAAAAAGAAGGGATTGGTCTTCTCCATCTCTAAATCCTAAAACAATCCTACCCTCCCTACCCTGGAAACCGCAGTGATTTAATCATTGGCAAGAATTCTTTGTGGACCGTGATTTGGGATAGGACTTTTTGGAAGGGGAAGGGAGTGGGAGTTCAATTAAATTAATTTCAACCAGAGCTCTGTTCAGCACATGCTCTATTCCAGGCACTAAGCTTGGTGCTAGAGATGCACGTCAAAACAAAGCAAAACCTGACATCTGTCCTCAAGGCATTTACATTCTTCAAGAGGATACAAGACATACACGGACAAGAATATCCTACTTATGTTGGTGCTAGATGGGGGAGAGGGAGAGGGAATAAGTATGAGTTCTGTCAACAAGCAAATGGCTTAATCCTGAACTAAGCAGCCCACCTTCAGTTCTTCTAATATGAAACTCTGCTCTAGTGTACCATCTCTATTAATGCCCAAGCTTTACTCAAGCTAATCCGAGGGGCAAATAAAATGGAATGAAAGTGGGAAGGAACTGGCCCAAGGTTAGATAGCTAAGAAGTGTCAGGGCCTGGCTTCACCCCAGATCTCCTGACTCCAAATTCTGAGTGCTTGTCACTCTCTCAATCTTCCTTCTAAGTAATAACAAGATTTGAAAGAGGAGGAAATTGAGGCTCAAAGATATGTGAAGTACCTGGCCCAAGAACACCCATGCTTCCATCTCTCTAAATGTCAATGATAGGACTTCAGCCCAGTTTTATGTAACTCCAAGGACAGTGTTCTTTCCACTCCATGTGTTATGATTAATCCCAGGCTGCCTGCCACTAGCCAGCCCTACCCCTTTTCAATGAGCCTGTGCTCATCGATTCACTTTCCCCTAAACCAAACATAATTAGCAGTATTAATAAAGGGCCAAAAAACATTCGTCATCTATTACCATGCCAAGTCCTAATGATTTTATATTATCTCTCATTTAAACTAAATGAGTAAAACTTAACTTCTCCACACCACCTGGTGCACATAATAGAGTGGACTCTAGAGATCTTGACTTTAGTCTTCCTACTTTCTTAGGGGTGGATCACGGACTGTTCTAATAAGTATCCTCAGAATTTAGGCATCAGGAGAGTTCAGTCCAGTCAGTCCTGCTGTGATCCCCAACTTATCTGGACCCTTCCTAGAGACTAAGGAATCATAGGATTTTAGATCTAAAGCTGGAAAGGACCTTAGAGATCCTTAAGTCCAGTCCTTTCATTTTATTAATGAGGAAATTGAGTTCTAGAAAAATTAAATGGCTTGCCTAGATTCACACAGAGTGTCAAGCCAGGATTGGAATCCAGCTCTTTCCAACTTCAATTTCAGCACCCTATCTGCAGAATTATTAAGAAACTCCCTGAGAAGCCCCACCAAGTCATTCCTTCACCATCAGTTGGTAGTGGATGATGGGATAGAACCATTTGCCTCATCAGCTGGTGCTCATGGTGATCATTTAAGGGAAACTTGGAAGTTGCTCAAGCTCTAGGGTGCCGTTCTGGCAAACACTGAGATAGCCAGTTTTGCTTCTTTCAACACATTCAACAAAGATTTCACATACTAAGTACAAGAGATACAATTATGAGTATAAAAACCCTTTGCCCTTAAGGTACTTAGAATCTGCTAAAAAGGAATAATATGAATACAAAAAGGCTGAGGGTAAGATGACAAAAAAAGAGAAAGATGAGACCAAGTGCTGGAGAGAAATTTGAGGACCTGGAGGAACTGGGGTTAACTGCTGGCTCTGCTACTTTCCACCACAGTGACTGTGGACAAATCACTTCCCTTTGAGGGCCCCTTTTCCTCCATCTGTAGAATCAGATGGCTGACCTAGATGATTCCAAAAGTGTTGTTCAGCTCCAGATCTTCTTTTTTTCATTTTTTATTGTATCTTTTTATATATAAAACATATGCATGGGTAATTTTTCAACATTGACCCTTGAAAAAACGTCTGTTTCAACTTTTCTCCTTCTTCCCTCCATCTCCTTCCCTAGATGGCAGGGAGTCCCATATGTGTTGAATATGTTAAAGTATATGTTAAATACAATATATGTATACATATTTATACAGTTATCTTGTTGCACAAGAAAGATCGGATTTAGAAAGAAGATAAAAATAACCTGAGAAGAAAAAACAAAAATGCAAGCAAACAATAACAGAAAGAGTGGAAATGTTATGTTGTGGTCCACCCTCATTTTCCAGTGTTCTTTCTTTGGGTGTAGCTGGTTCTGTTCATTACAGATCAATTGGAATGGATTTGGATCCTCTCATTATCAAAGAGAGCCATGTCCATCCGACTTGACCATCATTGACCATTGTTGTTGAAGTGTATAATGGATCTCCTGGTTCTGCTCATTTCACTTAGCATCAGTTCATGTATGTCTTTCCAAGCCTCTCTGTATTCATCCCACTGGTCATTTCTTATAGAACAATAATATTCTATAACATATACCACAGTTTATTCAGCCATTCTTCAATTGATGGGCATCCATTCAAAGTCCAGTTTCTAGCCACTACAAAAAGGGCTGCCACAAACATTTTTGCACATCTAGGAGCCTTTCCCTTCTTAATATCTCTTTGGGATATTTTTGGGGGGATATAAGCCTAGTAGAAACACTGCTGGATCAAAGGGTATGCACAGTTTGATAACTTTTTGAGTATAGTTCCAAATTGCTCTCCAGAATGGCTGGATCTGTTCACAACTCCACCAACAATGCATCAGTGTCCCAGATTTCCCACATCCCCTCCAACATTCATCATTATCTTTTCCTGTCATCTTACCCAATCTGACAGGTGTGTAGTGATATCTGAGTTGTCTTAATTTGCATTTCTCTGATCAATAATAATTTGAAGCACCTTTTCATATGACTAGAAATAGTTTCAATTTCTTCATCTGAAAATTGTCTGTTCATATCCTTTGACCATTTATCAATTGGAGAATGGCTTGATTTCTTATAGAGTCAATTCTCTATATATTTTGGAATGTTTTCCCAGTTTATTGCTTTCCTTCTAATCCTGTCCACATTAGTTTTATTTGTACAAAAGCTTTTTAACTTAATATAATTGAAATTTTCTATTTGTGATCAATAATAATCTCTAGTTCTTTGGTCACAAATTCCATCCTCCTCCACAGGTCTGAGAGGTAAACTATCCTATGTTCTTCTAATTTATTTATAATCTCATTCTTTATGCCTAGATCATGAACCCATTTTGACCTTATCTTGGTATATGGTGTTAAGTGTGGGTCAATGCCCAGCATCTGCCATACTAATTTCCAATTTTCCCAGCAGTTTTTGTCAAACAGTGAATTCTTATCCCAAAAGCTAGGGTCTTTGGGTTTGTCAAACACTAGATTTCTATAGTTATTGACTATTTTGTCTTGTGAACCTAACCTATTCCACTGATCAACTAGTCTATTTCTTAGCCAATACAAAATGGTTTTGGTGACCACTGCTTTATATTATAATTTTAGATCAAGTACAGGTAGGGTACCTTCATTTGATTTTTTTTTTCATTAGTTCCCTTGAAATTCTTGACCTTTTGTTCTTCCAGATGAATTTTGTTGTTATTTTTTTCTAGGTCAGTAAAATTGTTTCTTGGGAGTTTGATTGGTGTAGCATTAAATAAATAGATTAGTTTAGATAGTATTGTCATCTTTATTATATTTGCTTGATCTATCCAAGAGCACTTAATATTTTTACATTTGTTTAGATCTTACTTTATTTGTGTGGAAAGTGTTTTGTAGTTTTGCTCATATAGTTCCTGACTTTCCCTTGGCAGATAGATTCCCAAATATTTTATACTATTGACAGTTACTTTAAATGGAATTTCTCTTTGTATCTCTTGCTGTTAGATTTTGTTAGTGATGTATAAAAATGCTAAGGATTTATGTGACTTTATTTTGTATCCTGAAACTTTGCTAAAATTGTGGATTATTTCTAATAGCTTTTTAGTAGAATCTCTGGGGTTCTCTAAGTATACCATCATATTATCTGCAAAGACTGATAATTTGTTTATAACTTATTCTAATTCCTTTAATTTATTTTTCATCTCTTATTGCTGAAGCTGACATTTCAATATTGAACAGTAATGATGATAGTGGGCAACCTTGTTTCACTCCTGATTTTATTGGGAATGCTTCCAGTTTATTATCATTACATATGATGCTTACTGATGGTTTTAAAAGATGCTACTGACTATTTTAAGGAAAAGTTCATTTATTCCTTTATTCTCCAGTGTTTTTAATAGGAATGGGTATTGCATTTTATCAAATGCTTTGGTTATTGATATGGTCAATTATGCTAATAGTTTTCCTAATGTTGAACCAGCCTTGCATTCCAGGTTTAAATCCTACTTGGTCATGGTATATTATCCTGGAGATGATTTTCTGTAATCTTTTTGCTAAGATTTTATTTAAGATTTTTGTATCAATGTTCATTAAGGAGATTGGTCTATAATATTCTTTCTCTGTTTTTATCCTACCTGGTTTAGGTATCAGTACCATGTCTGT
Source organism: Sarcophilus harrisii (assembly GCF_902635505.1). Taxonomy (NCBI): domain Eukaryota; kingdom Metazoa; phylum Chordata; class Mammalia; order Dasyuromorphia; family Dasyuridae; genus Sarcophilus; species Sarcophilus harrisii. Next base: position 13,849,197 of record NC_045432.1, on the reverse strand, counting down.
GTCATAAAAGGAATTCGGTAGGACTCCTTAAATCCCTATTTTTTCAAATAGTTTATATAGTATTGGAGTTAATTGTTCTTTAAATGTTTGGTAGAATTCACATGTAAAACCATCTTGTCCTGGGGATTTTTTCTTAGGGAGTTGATTAATACCTAGTTCTATTTCTTTTTCTAAAATGGGACTATTTAACCAATTCTTCCTCTGTTAATCTGGGCATCCTATATTTTTGAAGGTATTCATTCATTTCATTTAAGTTATCAAATTTATTGGCATAAAGTTGGGCAAAATAACTCCTAATTATTGCTCTAATTTCCTCTTCATTAGTGGAGAGTTCTCCCTTTTCATTTTTGAGACTAACAATTTGCTTTTCCTCTTTCCTTTTTCTAATCAAATTTACCAAAAGTTTATCTATTTTGTTGGGTTTTTTCATAAAAACAACTCTTAGTTTTATTTATTAATTCAATAGGTTTTTTAACTTTCAATTTTATTGATCTCTCCTTTTATTTTTAGAATTTCAAGTTTAGTGTTTGATTGGGGGCTTTTTAATTAACTCTTTTTCTAGCTTTTTTATTTGTAAGCTTAATTCATAGAAGGCTTTAGGAAAGGGAAAGCACCTGAGCTGGGCCTTGGGCGACTTCAGCAATTGTAGATGATAGATGCCTTCAGGGCATAGGGAGCAGTGAAAAAAGGACAGAGACAAGAACAGATGACTTAGAGGTAGAAAAGATGTTTGGTCTAGAAAGATCTAATCTGACCTCTCCTTTTACAGATGAATAAAAAGGCCTAGATTAGGGGGGAGAACCTTAGACCACAGATACAGAATGTTCAATACTCTCCATTATAATGTGCTTTCCAGCTCTGAAATTCTATGTTTTAAGATCTCTTCCAACTCTGGCATTTTACGTTCCAAGGCTCCATCCAATGGTTTTCTATAAAAAGATCTAACATGGATCGAGCGGCCATCCCATATAATTTTTGAGAGCTAACATGCCAACACCCTCAGCATCACCCAAAGTTTCTCCAGAGAGAAGTTGAAAGATGAATAAGAAACAGTTTACAATTAAATTCTTCCCAAAGGCAATCCCTTCATTGAGTCAGAGGCAACCTATTTCTGAAAATGAGCCATTTTATTTCCTTCATTGATAAATCTTATTGAAACTTCTATTGACAGATCCATCCAAATACACCAATAGGAATGGAAGAAAGACATTGCAAGCACAGCCTGAAGGAAGAACAACAAAAACAAAGTAAAAACTAGGAAAACCAAAGAATAAACATAACAACATTCCCTCTCCCTCTCTCTAGCCAAACCCCCAAAATTCATAAGCAATTAAGCAAAATACAAATAAGTGGCTGTGGATGGGTATAGCTGTGCTCTGTGATTAGTTGCCAATTGAGAAAAGAAATCATAATGGTACAACATGAATCTTTTTTTTAAATTTTTTGATGCTTCATGTTTAACATCACAGTCACTTCCTAGTTATCCCCCCTGAAGGTCCTGTCCTTATTCAAACAAAATTTAAAAGTTAAGAAAAACTGATCAATATGGCAACTGCTGAAGTGCATCCCAACATTTAAATTAACCCTTGCCTAACCCTGGAAGCTCAGATAACTTAAAAGTACAGCAAAACCCCTGGGCACTGCAAGGGAAACTGCTATTTCACCATGTCCCCCATGACTTAACTCACCTGTCCTCAAGGACATGAGACTTCTTCTTGACCCTGTGCAAAACCCCCTATAGGTCTCTACCCCTTGTGTACCCCTCATGCATAATGATAAGCACAAACTCAACATCCACGGTTCAATCCACCTGCAGGCCCAGTGACAGGGAAATTGCAGTAAGCTCCCCCTTCTCTTAGGGATTGCTTTTCGATCAGCTTCCTCCTTTGTTAACTCCCTGGAACATCTTGGGCATCATAAGGTCCGAGGATATCCCCTAAAATAAGGAATTGCTGGCTTTTTGCTTCTGTACAACTATTACTTATGGCATAAGGACCCTCCTCTTCATGGTTCTTGCTTCTTATAAATTCGGCTCTCCCTCCATTAAGACCTGCTCAGATTTGGGACCATTTTCCCCCTTGCAGCTGCACCCACATTTCAATAAATTTCCACATCAAATTCCTGATTTCTCTCTCATCTTTTTCGGCACAGCACTGAAACTGACAGATTATGTAGCATTCTGCAATTGTAGACCACTACTTCTGAATTGAGAGGAAGGAAACATGCTCTCAGGTTCATTTTCTGGAACCAGGATTGAATACTTTTGAGCATTAACTTGAACAAACTAGTCACTCTTGTCCGTTCATTGTATGTGCTAGGAGTACATTAAGGGGTAAATAAAGCCAATGTTTGTGTGCTCTCTCTCTCTCTCTCTCCCTCCCTCCCTCCCTCCTTCCCTTCCTCTGTCTCTGTCTCTCTGTCTCTCTCATTGTCTCTTTCTCTCTCTCTGTCTCTTTATCTGTCTCTTCTTTCTCTTTTTTTCTTTTGCCCTCCTTTCTTTCTTTTTTCTCTCTTTCCTTCTCTCCTGTCTCCCCTCCTCTCCTTTCTCTCCCTCTTTCTCTTTCTTTTTTTCCTCTGGAATTGGGTTCAAAGTGGACACAGTGCCAGTAGATTGTCCTGCCATTTTTTTCATTTCCCAGTTATTTTAATTAAATAATTTTAATTAATATTAATTTGATTAAGTTAATTTAATTTTTACTTAATTAAAAAAACTAAAAAATTTTTTTTCAAAACACATGCATGGAAAATTTTCAACATTCACCCTTGTAAAACCTTGTGTTTCAATTTTTTCCCCTCTCTTTCCCTACCCCATCTCCCAGATGGCAAGTAATCCAATATGTGTTAAACATATACAATTCATCTATACATATTTCCACAAATACCATGCTGCACAAGAAAAACCAGATCAAAAGGGGAAGGAAATGAGAAAGAAAAAAACAATCAAGCAAAAAACAACAAAAAAGGTAAAAATATTATGTTGTGATCCACATTCAGTCCCCATAGTACTTTCTCCAAATGCAGATGGCTCTCTCCATCCCAAGTCTATTGGAATTGCCTTGAATCATCTCATTGTTGAAGCGAGCCACGTCCATCAGAATTGATCATCATATAGTCTTGTTGTTGCCATGTATGATGATCTCCTGGTTCTGCTTATTTCACTCAGCATCAGGTCATGTAAGTCTCTCCAGGCCTCCCTGAAGTCATCCTGCTGATCATTTCTTATAGAACAATAATATTCCATTATATTAACATACTATACCTTATTCACCCATTACCCAACTGATGGACATCCACTCAGTTTCAAGTTTCTTGCCACTACAAAAAGGTTAGCTTTGGTTTTCAACAGGACTTGTTTGAAATGGACTATCTTTTGAAAAAAGGAGCAACTCTAGACTTCTCCAGGTGAGTCTTCTGCTGGCTCGACCACCGATTGTGTGACTGAGCAATTCAACCTTTTTGATCCTCAGTTTCTTCATCTACAGTATAATAGCTCCCATTTCTAGAGCACTTTAAAGTTCATAAATGTAAAGACATTACCTCACCCTCTTTCTGTGAGGTAAGAAAAAAAGCCTTACTATCCCTATTCCACAAATAAGAAAACAGAGGCCCAGAGAGATTAAGTAGTTAGCCCAGGATCACACAGATGAGTGTCAACCTCATTCTATTGTTCATGTTCTAAGATATTTTCCAGAATATTCTTAAATTCTACATTCTAAGGGCCATGTTGTTCACTTATTTTCTGTTCCAAGGTCTCTTTTAGCTCTGACGATCAACATCCTAAATTTCTGTTTAATTATAACAATATTTGATTCATGGTCTGAAGCCCTTTTTGTCCCTCTGTTCTGTCTATTTCTTGGGTTAACATTCTACTCTGAGATTCCTCCCATCCTTGACGTTCGATATTCTCCATTCAGAACTGCCCAACTCTGAACTTGCTGAATCCCTATATCTGTATCTTGATTCCAACCATTTTTTCCACTGCACCCCCATTGGGCCACTCAGCTCTGCACCTCTCGGGACCATAAAGCCTCATCTTTGTTATTTGAGTTTCTCCCCCTTCTCTTATTCTGCCTCTTTCTCTGAGAACTATAATCAAATCAGCATTGTCACTGCTTCTAGAAGGAAGAAGACTAGAAGGATAGTCAACAGATTGTTTTATTCTTGCACTCACTGTTTCCATGACTGAAGATCAAAAACATTCCTCTCTGACCAGCAATTCCTTCTATGTTTTTGCTCCTCTATTAGAATATAAACTTCCCAAGGACAAGGATGGATGTGCATTTTTATATCTCCACTGCTTAATACACTGCTTGACACACATTAAATGTTTAATAAATGCTTTTTTATTCATTTATAATAGAAGAGGTTCTTCACACACACACACACCCTTCAGTTGATATGGCTGCAGAAGGCACCAACTTCCCACATTTTTGTAAGGATGAAATGAGATCACATTTATATTAACTCGTAGCATACTGCCTGGCACATAATAGGCTTTTAATAAATATTTGTTCCCTTCCTTTCTTAATCCAGTGCCCCTATTAGAAAGAAAGGGAGAGACAGAGATAGAGACAGAGACAGTGACAGAGACAGAGACCGTGACAGAGACAGAGACCAAGAGACAGAAACAGAGACAGAAAAAGACAGAGATAGAGACAGAGAGACAGAGACAGACAAGGAAAGACAGAGACACAAAGAAAAAAAACAGAGACAGACAGAGACAGAGAAAAGACATGCAGAAAGAGAAATATAGACAAACAGACAGGACAGGGAGCAACGAAAACTCCCTTTCATTGTTTTTGTATGGGACAGTTAAGACTGGCTGAAATTGGATGTGTGACTGAGGCTGTGGTAGGACCCTTTGGTCATTGGACAATCAGAACAGGAGAAAATGAAGGAAAAGCTGGAAGGGAAGAAAGATGGAGCTGCAGGCTTTGTCCTGTAGGTGTTATATCTCTGAAAACCAGGTACACAGAAGACCAGTTGGAGAAAATCCTCTGGGAGCCTGAGCAAGTCATGGAAGCAGCAGAGGGAAATTCTTAGCTGTATCCTTTTCCCCATCCATTCATCCATATTGAAGAACAGAAAACTAGGGAACTCTTGACTCTCAGAGCTATTTAATAGGGTTTTTTGGGGGGGTTACTTTCTTTTTTGTCAAATAATCAGTGCCTGATTTGTAGCCAACATTTCATAAATTAAAATTGGGCAGTGGATAGGATGCTCTCCATCTAGTTAGTAAGATCTCTGGCAGATGGACCCATGCATCCAGCCCAGGAAAAGAACTCCCAAGCACAGACTAAGTTTAAGAGCATTAGTCAGGTGGGTTGAGCCTACTCTTTGTTCTAGTGAGCTCGGCACCCATGCCTGTGAATCTTCTGCTTTGGACATGAAAGACTTTCTGAAGTCAAGACTTGGAACGAGGGAACGGAACCAAAAGAGAGGAAGATTTTTGAAGGTCCCTGACAAAGGTTTCTGCCCCTTTTAAGGGGCAAGCCCAAGAAGACAGAGCCAATTTTGCTGAAAAAAACAGAAGTTAACCTGCAGAGGCTACATTTTGAGCTGAGCAGTGTCTGGTGGAGGCATATGCTCACCAAAGAGAGACCTGAGAAAGACCTCAGATTTAAAAGGCCAAGGCCTCCCACTGCATCCAAGACCATGGCCAGTTATCCCGAGCCATATCTTGCCACTGGACCCAGATAGCTCTGGAGAAAAAAGTGAGAAAGTGGTTTTGCACAGCCCTGTCTCACTTCAATTTATTTCACTTGCAAGTCATGGCATCACTTCCCTGATGTCATGGTTCCTTTAAAAGGGAAGGACAGACAACACCCAGCTGGGCAATAACCTAAGTTGCCTAAGAGACCACTGGAAATCAGCTCCAGGGACTCAGTGCAGTGCCATTGCTGGGACAACTTGCCTCTTCCCCCCCGCCCCCCGCTCAGCATCAGGGATGCCAGTTGCCCTTCTGATTCCTCTCCATGTGGGGTTTCTCTATGCAGGCTCCCTTGCCCCATATGTTCCCTCTCTAACCTCCTCCAAGTGTGCCCTAGTCAAGGGATTTGTGTGCGTCTCCATATATATATGGCTTCCCTCCCTGGGTCCACCCCTCCCACTGATGTATTTATGGGAGGTACAAATGATGGGAAGAAATGCTTTTTGCCATACTGTTATTATGCCAGAAAAGACTATGACCCTGCATCCCATTGACTTTACACTTTTCTTCCCTACTCAACTTGCAGACTGCAACAAGTAGAAGCTCAGAAATATTCTCCTTTCCATAGACTTCATCTTCAGAGGGAACCTAGAATTAAATGAACTCTCCAGGGATATCCTCACGTAGGGGACAAGGTGGGACAGTAGAGAAAGCATGCATTCAGGTCCAAGTCTCAAACCTGCCATTAATTGGCTGTGTGGCCTTGGACAAGGAATTTTCCCTCTTTAGGTCTCGGTTTCCTTCTTTGCAAAATAATAAGACTGGACTGAAAGCTCTCTCAGGTCTCTCTTGGCTTTGGTCTCTGTTCAAAGGTTTTCACCCTCCATATATCTCCATTCCAGAATAAGCTGGTCTAGAGCCAGAGTTCACTCCTTATATGGTCATTCTGAGTTGCTTTAGAGAAGTTGGGGAGAGGAAATTTCAGTCAGAGGAGTGCCTGTGTTTTGTGTGTGCATATGCACATATTTACAAATGCATCAAAGAAATTATATGGACATGGGAGGCCATATTGGGAGGCATTTATGGTTAGGTATATTTAACAGCTGTGTATCCATGGAAACAAGTGCATCCGGGAGTATGCATGCCATGGGCAACTGCAGAGGAGCGTGTTCACACATATGTGCAAGGAATAATAAGAACCCCCATTTAGCCAACAAAGTAATGCCCTCCCCAAATCCAAACGCAACAATGGCATTACCCTCGTTTTCTAGAAAAGAAAGCTCTGAGGGGGTGATGGGATCATTGGATTTAGAGCTAAAGATGATCTTAGAAATCTTCTTGACCAGTAATCTCCAAACATTTTGGATTTCATACCCTAGTATAAGCAATTATCTCCAACATGTGTGTATTTTCTTATTAATCAATTACAGACAAAGTGGGAATAGCTAACGCTTATAATTCTGAGGATTGTGTTGTATTTTTTTTTAACAAATTGTAGGCAAAATAGTAATAGCTAACATTTATACGGTGCTTCTCAGGCTTGCTATTAGGTCCTCTAATTATCTCATTTTACAAATGAGGAAATGGGGCTGACAGAGAACTTGCCCAGGATAACAGAGCAAAGAAGAGTCTGAGGCAGGATTTGAACTATGGTGTTCCTGACTCCTGTTCCTACTTTCTGTTCATTATGCCACGTATGATTTTACTACTAATTCTTTATGTTATAAAACTCACAAAGACAGATTTTTAAAAGCATGAGACAAACATGAAGTGAAATAAAATTTTATCTTAAAAAGAATAGGGAACCATTGGAATTTATTAAGAGAGAGTGATGCAGTCAGATTTGATCTTTTGGAAAATCACTTTTTAGCAGCTGCTTGGTGGATGTATTGTAAACTGGAGGGCTGGTAGTTAATTAAAAGGTGATTGTAATAGTCCAGCGGAGAGTCGGAAGTAAGGGAGTATAGGAGTAAGTATGCGTAGAGAGAAGAGAATTATGAAATCTCTTTGCTGTTGAGGTAAAAAGGAGAAGATGTGGCAAGCGGCTGGAGGAGGAAGGGAAGGGAGGGAGAAAAGTCAGCTACCTCTGAGGTTGGGAGCCCGGGTGGTGTAAAGAGTGGGAGCATTCTCAGTAGTAATAAGGACATTTGGAAAAGGGGTGATTTGGCTAATCAGATTGTAACCCATCTATGAGTGCACTTCCCATGAGACTCTGTATGCCATCAAAAAGGAAAAAGGGGGTGACAGGGGGCTTCCTCTCAGATCGTTATCCTTGAGAACCCAGCCTGCTTTCCTAGGCGGCTCTGGAAGATCTGGGGGGCTGAGTGTGCTAAGGGTAGGATGAAGAAGAGGGCCGGGGTCGGGTGGGGGGGGTGGAGAAGGGAAGGGATTTTTCCAGTGGCACCTGTGTAGCTGTTGCTGTTAGTGACTAGGGAGTGGTTAGGTTATAACTGCATTACTAGACAGAGGCTGGGCTCAGAAAAAGGGTGGGGGGAAGTCAATAACTAGCACAACGAAAAGAGGGGGGGAGATACGGGGATTGTTGGAAGAAAAGGGTAGGTGTGATTGGGTTGAAGACAAGCCTCATGATTGGCTATTGCAAGCAGGGTGGGCTATGACCCCTCATTCCACCTTCTGATTGGTTGATCATTCCCCTACACTTACACACACACACACACACACACACACACACACACCACACTCCCCACAACACACCCCTCTCCTCTTCCAGAGAAGGCACCGAGGACCAAAGAATTGGAATGACTTGACCAGCTTTCCACATGCAGTAGGTGTCAGAATGACTATTTGGATTCTTCATTCAGAGCCCTTCTCCCCTTCTATTGTGGCTGCAATAGAAATTTTCAGACCCCTTGCTTTGAGCTTCTAGCACAGAACCAGCTATGCTCAGGTATAATGCACATACTGGTGGCCTTGTGCCTCTGAGGAGACAGCCAGGTGTGGATGGAGGGAGGAAGGCGCAGCAGAGGATCATGGAGAGTTGACAGCAATGTTGGAGCTCTAGGCTGACTCTTCCCTCCGGCAGGAATCAACAACCTGGCTGGAGCTGAAGTGGTGGGTTTGGGCTTGCCCCTCAGCTCCCTTCCCCTATAAGGTTCTTATCCTCCATAGGCAATCACAGAAACTCAGAGGGGCCTCAAAGGGTAGCTAGTGAAAGCCCTACCTGAAGAAGGATTCCTCTTGCAGCTGCTCCCAACAAGTGAAGGACTAGATTCACTGGAAAGAGCATTGGACATAAAGTCAGAGACATGGGGGCAAGCCCCAAGTCTGCTGTTGCGAGTTGCTTTTCCTCTTCAGTCTTCAGTTTCTTCATCTGTAAAAAGTTGGGGGGGGGAAAGTGAATTAGCTGATGTCCCTTTCAGCTCTAACAATTTTTTCAGTCATCCAACCTTTACTTGAGTAACTCTAGTGAAAAAGAATTCTCTACTGAAAATTTAATTTCACTTGAAATACGGTTCAATTGTCTTGACAGGTCATATTTATATGTTGTGGCCCATTTTGTGTTATAGTTATTTTTTGTTATTATTTTTGTTCATTTGTTTCGGTTGTGCCTGATTCTTAGTGACCCAATTTGGGATTTTCTTGACAAAGATGCTGGAGTGATTTGCCATTTCCTTTTCCAGCTCATATTACAGAAGGGGAAACTGAGGCAAACTAGGTTAAGAGACCAGTTCAGATTCTCACAATGCTAAGAAGTGTCTGAGTCCATATTTAAACTCACAAAAATGAATCTTCCTAACTTCATGGCTCTTTTATCCCCTTTGGAACCTAGCTGCCTCCAACAATGTGAACAGCCCATTGGCCAGCCAGGTGGTGCAGCAGAGAGTGCTGGATCTGGAGTCAAGAAGACAATTTCCTGAGTGGAAATCTGGCCTCAGATACTCACTAGCTGTGTATGCCTGGGCAAGTGACTTAATTCTGTCTGCCTCAGTTTCCTCATCTGTAAAATAAACTGGAGAAGGAAATAGCAAGCCACTCCAGTATCTTTTCCAAGAAAACCCCAAACAGGGTTTTTTCAGAATCGGACATGACTAAGATAACAATCCTAAAACAAAAACCCTGAAAACCTCACTCTCTCTTTGGCTCATCCTCCTTCCAGGGGTCTCTGGGAAATTTTGGAATGCTGCTCAAATATAACAATTCTAAATCTCCATAGATATGACTAAAAGAGTCCCCCCTTCAAGATGACTCTGAGTCATCTCCACCAGCCACTGCTCCTGGCTCTGCTTAGCAGATCCTTCCAAGGTACCATGGACCAGCTCTTTGCTGGATTCTACCCACTTTGAAGGGTACATCTTGGTGAACCTAACCAGCCTCCTCGGAGGACTTGGGCGATTGCGAGATCAGAGATTTCGAACTGCAAGGTATTTTAGAGGCCAGCCTCCTCACTGGAAGGATGAGGAAAATGAGGCCCCGAGAAGAGTGGTGATCAGGCTAAAATCCCCCAGTAGCAGAGCAGAATGTAGACCCAATGCAAAGCGCATTCCCCCAATCCATGGCGCTTCATGAGGAAAGGAGCAAAGCAGATTCCAAATCAGGTTGCCGGCCTCCCAACCCAGCTTCCCCCCCCCCCTTTGCACTCCATTCTCCCTCCCTCCCCAGCAGAATTCAAGAGTCCCTGGAGCGAGTGGGGAGGGCTGAGGACGTGCAGCGGTTGAAAGAGAAGAAGGGGGTGCTGCTTTGTCAAGGGGCTGCAGAGGGGAGGGGGGATGAGCAAGCGCCTCCCTGCTGTTCTGCTCCCACCTCCTCTCCTTCGCAAGCTTTAGAGCCCATCATGAATATAAGAGAACATTTTGACGTCAGCAGCGAGCTTTATCAGCAGACCCAATAGGGGAAGAATATTAAGCGAGAGTCAGTAGCAGAGCTTTATTAGCCGCCTCAACCAGGAGTGAGACTCCAGATCCAGACCGGTCGGAGGAGGAGAAAGGAACAGCAGTCTTCAAAGGCGCGGCCGAGCCTTGATCGCGGGACGGATCAGCGGCCAACCCGTTGGCCTGAGTAAGAGAGGGGCATCGCATGACTCCAGACCCAGCGAGGAGCGGGATGGGCAGGGAGAGGGGTGGCCGGGAACGGAAAACGGAGTGGAGGGCGCGGGACGTGAGAGGCAGGGGCGCGGCATGCGGGAGCCTTGGGTCTGGGATGAGTAGGGGCGCCTCTGTCCATGGTCCCGATCGGGGCTGGGCGGAGGCTGGGGTTGAGGCTGGGGCGAAGACGGGAGGGCACGATCTTTGTTTTTTTCCCCTCAAGGCACAGCTATGGGTGGCTGGAGAACGCTTGCCTCCTCCGCGAGTCCTGAGGCACCTTAGCCACAGGTTGCCACCGAGCCAAGGGCAGAGCGCTGTGGGCAGGCTGGGCTGAGCTCCCCGAGTCCGCCCGGGGGGGGGAAAAGGGAGCCCAGCTCGGCTCGGCGCAGAGCGCAGCACCCGAGCTGGCTGTCTTTGCGGCGGCTGCAGCGCTGTCCGGGGAAATGTTGCACCAAACATACACGGGCGCGCGCGCAACACGCATACACACCCTCCGCCGCCGCCGCCGCCGCCCCCAGAACCCCTGAAACCAAGTGACCTCCCGAGGCCGCGCACTAGAGGCGCGGCTCCGAGGGGAAGCTAGCCCCTGAGCACCAGAATCTAGGAATCCAGCCAGAAAGAGCCCCTGGGATTCCCAGACTAGGGACGTAGAGAAAGAAGGGAGCCCTTGACCATTGTGGGGGCCAGACACACCCAAAGCCACCTAACGGATGCAGACAGGTGAAAGGGCGGATTCCCACCTCGGGACTTAGAAATTGACAGGGTAAGAGGAAGGGCGAGAAAGCCCGAGCCACGACGAGGAGTGGCCAGACAGACACATCTTAGAGAGAGGGACAGATAGCACTCGAAGGCACAGAGAAAGCTCGAGGGAGAAAGCTGGGGCGCAAGGAGGCCAACGGACAACCCGGGACTTAGAAAGCGCAGGGGGTTCAGGTCGGGGGGCTTATAGAGACACTGGCGGGTTTGGGTGTTCGACTTCGACCACCCGACACGGACGGCTCCTCTCCGCCCGTCCAACGGTGGCGCCCCCGAGGATCGTGGGTGGGGCCCTCGGCCGCGGGCTCCCCGTTATCTGCCTCATTGTCTCTTCCCGCCTCCAATTCCCCAAGTCCGGGAGCCTCTCGGCTCTGTCCCGTGCCCCGCCCTCGGTCTCAGCGCCTGATCCCTCTTTTTGTTTTTTCCCTTTCCGCAGAAATGGTCCCCTCTCCGACGCAGACGCCTCTCCAGTCGCCTCTGGCGCTCTTGCTCCACGCCTCGGCTTCCTCCGGCCCCAGCCCCGGGCCGGGCACCAGCTCCACCACCGCCGAGGAAACCTCCCCTCCCCCCCCTACCGAGAGCAGCCCCTGGCCCCCCAACGGCTCGTGGCCGGTGGGCCGTGGCCGGAGTCTGGGGAGCGGGGAGGGGGTGAGCCCCTGGGACATCGCGCTGTGCGCAGCGGGCTCGGTGGTGGCCTGCCAGAACGCCCTGTTGCTGGCCGTGCTCTGCTGCACCCGCAGCCTTCGGGCTCCCACTTTTCTGCTTATAGGGAGCCTCGCCCTGGCCGACTTCCTGGCCGGCGCCGGCCTGGTGGCCAACTTCGTGGTGAGAAGCGTGATGGATCCGGTGAGCGACGCGGCGGTGCTGGGTTTGGCCGGCGTCCTGCTGACCGCCTTTTCGGCCTCCGCTTGCAGTCTGCTGGCCATCACGGTGGACCGCTACCTGTCCTTGTACAGCGCTCTCACGTACCAGGCCGAACGCACCCTGCCCTTCACCTGCGGCTTCCTGGCGGCTCTCTGGCTCACCTGTCTCGGCCTCGGCTCTCTTCCCCCTCTAGGCTGGCACTGCCTGGACGACCCGGACACCTGCAGCGTCCTGAAGCCCCTGACCAAAGATCAGGCGGCCGGGCTGTCCGTGTCCTACCTGTTCCTCTTCTCTTTTATCCTCCATCTCTACCTGCAGATCTGCCGGGTCGCCTTCCGCCACGCGCAGCAGATCGCCGTCCAGCGCCACATCGTCAACCACGCGGGCTCTCCCATGCAGTCCATCTTCTGCCTGGTGGCCGGCACCCGCAAGGGCGTGTCCACCCTCTCGCTGATCCTGGCCACCTTCGCCTTCTGCTGGGTGCCCTTGGCCATCTACGCCCTGGTAGCCGACCCTTCCTACCCCCAGGTCTACACCTACTACTTGGCGCTGCCAGCCGCCTGCCACTCGGCCGTTAACCCGGTGGTCTACGGCTTCCGCAACCCCGAGATCCAGCGGTCTCTGTCGGTTGCCTATACCACCTACCTGCGCCCCCTCCTCACTCGCCTTCGGGCCGCCATCGGCCACGTGTGAGGCTCAGGGCAAAGGAGTGGGGCGAAGGTCCGGGAGGAGAGGCTGAGGAGTGTCGAGGGGGTGGAGGAGGAGGAGGAAGGGATGAGGTCAGGGCTTCTCGGCTGAGAGGTCCCGGGACAGAGGGGGGGGCGAGGAACCCCAAAGGCAGAGGGTCTGCGGAAGCGCAGAGGAAAGTGGGGAGAAGTGGAGTGAGACACCCTTCTGGGCTACAGCTGCCCCTTCGTGATGACATCAGTCTCTGGCCTTTCGCCCCCTTACCTTGCTGCCTCCCTCCCGGGGTGCAAGGTCTCCCCCCCCCAACGCAGCTCCATGCTTTTACCCGCTCCAACTCGAGCGGTTTCACGCTGGCTTCTCTGTGCGCATTTGTGCGTGTTTGTGCGTGTCTGTGCCTGTGTCGGTGGAAGTAGGAGCACTAGCCCCAGATTCTTCAACTCGAGGCGGGGGGGCTTGCCGAAGTGTCCCCTCAACCTTCCAAGGAACCCTAGGCTTGGAAGAGGGAAAGAACAGGATCCCCTGGGGAAAATGAGGGTTGGGTTCCTCAACTGGAAATGGGGGATGCTTCTCCCTTGCTGCCCCCCCTCTCTCTCTCCCTCCCCCTCAGTTCCTATTCCCCACTTGCCTTCCCCAATTCCAAATGGGCATTCTGCCCCCTCAGCACCTCTGGAGCGCTGTTTCAGCACCAGCAAGCATGAGAGCTCCCGGCTGGGAGAAGTCTTGAGTTCTGCAAAAGCAAGTTACCTGGGGAGGTTTGCAGGCTTGCTTCCTCCCTCTCAAGAAGGGTATAACGTCATGGAAGAACTGAAAGAAAGGGCAAAAAAGACTTTTGCGTCGTTTAGTTGTCATTCCAGAGATGGCTGGCTCCCCTAACTCCCCATCTTTGTAGAGTTTGCAATGTACTTTGGAAGATCCTCTCCTTCCTGGCAAAGAGAAGCGGGGTGATCGTTTTAGAAGCCCAAGGCCCATCCCACCCTCGAGGTTCAGAAGGAGCTACCCCCCCCACACTGACACTCCCCAAGAAAGTATTAGGATCCCACTGGGGAGGAGGGGTGGGAATTGGGGTATTTACAGGATGTGACTGTGGGAGCCAGGAAGGGATGGAGGAGAGTGCAAGAATGGATGTTTAGAACTCTCAATAAGCCCTTCTTCCCCTGCTATCTCCACCTGTGTATCTTGCAATGTGTCTATAGTAAATTTTTAAGGAGCCTTGGATCGCTTGCTCTCCCATCTTGCGCCAGGTTATGGTGCAAAATAAAGTCTGTTATCTGCAAATCAATTTCTTTGTTGTTTGGTGTGGTTTTTTCTCGTGGCAAGGGAAGACTGGGTGGAGGGTGGTGACTCATTCCTACTAGGGAACAGGGAAGAACAGGGGAAAGGGGAAGTCTTTTCATACTGGGGACTAAAAAAATAAAACAAACCATCAAAGATGAAATAAGGGGTTCTTCCCAGAGTGTCTAGGAAGCCTACGAATGCCTTCTTTCCTCTTGGAGGAAAAACCACCAAGTCCACCCTTTCTAAAAGTCCAACTTGAAAGTCCAACTCCACCAAAGTCCCCAGCAGGCTAGACAGTGAGATTTAAACCTTGGGTCTCGGTCTGAATCCAACATTGACTTCTAGAAGTATAGTCCTTCCTACTAGCTAGCTATGCCATTTGAGCCGATAGATAACCAGTTATCAATACAAATGGTATTGATAGCTATTTATCAATACAGATATCAAAACAGTTATCAATAGTGCATGCTTAGCCCTGAATTGTTCTCAGGCTTCTAAAGCATCTGCTCTTTACCCACATTTAAATTCAATTAAATTGCTACTTCTTCTGAGCCCCCATGGTCCTCAGTGACTGGCCTAAGTCAGATCCCAAACTTCCTGGAATGGGGAGGGGGGAATCTGGCCTCAAATTGAAGCTCCTAAGGCCATGACCATCAGTGACCTGTGAAGAAGCAGCCCAACTTGAGCTGAAGCAACTCAGCAGGCACTGGATGGATTAGTTTAATAAAAAATCCCTCTGGGGGAGATATCTGGGGGAGCACCTAGGTGGAACCTGACTACTTCACAGCTCCTTCCTTTAAACTGCACCAGCTGTACAATTAAAATGGGCACTTGGAGTTTATCAATTCTCCGTCTGGAAGAGGATAATATTTTTCATCACGAGCTCTTTGAAATTGTTGTGGATTATTATATTGATCAGGGTTGCTAAGTCTTTCACAACTTACTGTGAAAATGATGATCTGATAGGATAGGATAAATATGATAATATTGCTGTCTCTGCATACATTATTCTGGTTCTGCTCACTTCATTTTGTATTACTTCATATGAGTGTGAGTATGAGTGTAGGGGTTCCCCCTCATTAAATATGGTTTACCTGCCCGCCCACCCATCTTATTTCCCCTTTCTTTTATAATGTCTGGTCTTCCTGTTGGCCACAAGGAGTGAGTGAGATGAAGCCCTACTAACTCTCCACTCCTCTCCAAACCTATAAAATAAGAAAGTTGAACTATATGAAGGTGCCCTGTCCCTGGAATGATGCTGAAAGGGACCTAAAACAAGGAAAATGAATAGCTGTTGCCTTAGAAGCAAAGTTCATAGTTCACTCTTATCATTGACCCTAAGCTACAAGAAAATGACATGAGGAGAGAGGTGTGGTAGAAAGACTCCTTCCCTGGAAGCCAGGAGACATGGCTCCTAAGTTCACCAGCTACCAACCATCCTTGGACTACATCTCCCTTCTCTAGATCTTCCTTTTTCTCAGATGACATTCAGTTACTCAATCAACTACAACTTACTAAGCACTTACTATGTGCCATACCCTGTGCTAGGCCATGGGAAAACCACAAAAATAACATCTCCTATACACGTGCATACATACATCTGTGTATAAAATAGATGAAAATAATCTGAAAGGGGAAAGCATTAGCCTTCAGAAACTGGAGATTGTCTTTCCATGGAAGATGAAGTTTGATCTGAGTCTTGAGGGATGCCAGGGAAACTAAAAGGCAGAACTTAGAGGGCTAAGTATTTCAGGCATGGGGGACAACCAGTGGAAAGACATGGAGGTAGGAGATAGAATGGAAGAGCAAAAAGATCAGAGTAGCTGGTTTATAGAATGCTGGAAGAAAGTAAAATATATATTAAAAAACTGAAGATAAGAAGGAAGCAGATTGTGAAGGGCTTTGACTGCAAAAGAGAGGGGATTATATTTGATCCTAAAGGCAAGAGTGAGCTATTGGTGTTTCTCGGGCTGAGGATGTATGAAAGGATCAGACAAACCAGAGCAAAATCATTTTGGCACCTGAGGATGGATTTAGAGTGGCAGAAAACTTGAAGCCAGGGCATGAGTTTAGAAAGTAGTTGAAACAGGACAGGCCAGAGGGTCTACACTAAGCTTGTGACTGAATGAAGAGAGAGGAGATAGATGTGAGACAGATGTTGTGGAAGTAGAAGAGCAACTGTTTGAAGGTCTGGGTAAGGGAAAATAATTCAAAGATGGCAGATAGTGTAAATCTGAGGGACCAGAAGCATGATGGTGCCCTCAACGATAATTGGGAAATTCCAAAGTGGGAGGATTGGCGGGGAGAGAATAAGTTTTACTTTGGACATGTTGAAGTTGAAAAGCCTCAAGGAATTCAGTTCTATATACACAAAAGGCTATTAGAGATGTGTAATCAAAGCTCAACAGAAAGTTGAGTACTAGAGGATGCAGAAGGTGATTGACAGCATTAGGGAACTCAAGAAGAATCAAGATTGCAAAGGCTGCTTAATTGGGTAATTAAGAGATTACTGCAACTTTGTAGAGGGAAATTTCAGTTTAGTGATGAGGTTAGAAGCCATATTATAGAGGCCTTAGAAGACAGTGAAAGGAGAGAAAGTAATGGGAGCAAATGTAGATGACTTTCTCAAAGAGTTTAGCCACAAAGAGAAGGGAAGACATAGGCTGAAAGGTAGCATGAATGGTAAGATTTTTGAAGATAGAGAAACATGATCTTGTTTGATGGAAAAGGAACTGACAAATGCATCCACAGACATAGCAATCCTCGTTTTCCCTTTTTTATTTTTAATTTTCAGTGCCAAATTTTCTTCCTTTCATCAGTATCTCCTCCACCCATTGAGAAGGCAAGAAATATGATATTCATTGTACATATGATGTCGTGTAAAATATATTTCCAAGTCAGCCATGTTGCGAGAAAAAAAAACAAAAAAAATAACTATATGCATACTTATACATATATGTATACCATGCTTCAATTTGCACTTAGTGTTTATCAGTTCTCTATCTGGAAGAGGATAATACTTTTCATCATGAGCTCTTTGAAATTGTTGTGGATTGATCAGAGTTGCTAAGTCTTTCACAATTTACTGTTGTATAATATTGCTGTTTCTGCATACATTATTCTGGTTCTGCACGCTTCACTTTGTATTAGTTCATATAAGTCTATCCAGGCTTTTCTGAAATGATTCCCTTCATCATTTCCTTCATCAGTTCTTACACAGTATTCCATTACATTAATACTTCATAACTTATTCAAATATTCTTCAATTAATGGGGGTCCTGTCAATATCTAAGAATTAGAATTCTTAACCACCACAAAGAAAGCTGCTATAAATATTTTTGTACATATGAGCCCCTTTTCTTTTTCTTGGATTTCCTTGAAGTATGCCTCAAAATAGTATTGCTGGTCAAAGGATGTGCACAGTTTCATTGCCCTTTTGAGCATGGTTTCAAATGATTCTACAGAAGAGTTAAACCAGTTGACAACTCTTCTAGCACTGCATTAGAGTCTCAGTTTTTCCACATCCCCACCAGTATTTGTCATTTTCCTTTTCTGTCATGTTAGTCATCCTGATAGGTGTGAGGTGGTACCTCAGAGTTGTTTTAATCTTCATTTCTCTAATTGATAGTGATATAGAACAATTTTTGCATGACTATAACTTCGATGTATTTGTCTGAAAACTGTCCATATTATTTGATCATTTTTCAATTGAGTAATGGTTCTTATTTTTATGAATTTGGCTCAGTTCCTTATGTATTTGAGAAATGAGATATTTATGTAGTTCCTGTGTTTGTCCTATGGTAGGCTCCCAAGTATTTTATCCTATAAGCAGTTATCTCATTTTTTATTAAACATTTTTATTTTCAAAACACATGTATGGATAATTTTTCAAAGTTGGCATTTGCAAAATCTTGTGTTCCAAATTTCCCCTCCTCCCCCCCTCTCCTAGATGGCAAGCAATCTATGTTAAACATGTTAGAATATATGTTAAATCCAATATATGTATATATATTTATACAATTCTCTTGCTGCCCAAGAAAAATCAGATCAAAAAGGGAAAAAATGAAAAAGAAACCAAAATGCAAGCAAACAACAAAAAAGTAAAAATGCTATGTTGTGATCCACACTTAGTTCCCACAGTTCTCTCTCTGGATGTAGATGGCTCTTTTCATCACAAGATCATTGGAACTGGCCTGAATTGTTGAAAAGAGCCATATCCATCAGAATTGATCATTGTATAATTCTGTTGTTGCCATGTACAGTGATCTCCTGCTTCTGCTCATTTCACTTAGCATCAGTTCATGTAAGTCTCTCCAGGCCTCTCTGAAATCATCCTGCTGATTGGTTCTTATAGAACAATAATATTCCATAACATTCATATGCCATAACTTAGTCATTCATTTTCCAGCTGATGAGCATCCACTCAGTTTCCAATTGCTAGCCACTACAGAAAGGGCTGCCACAAACATTTTTGCACATGTGGATCCCTTTCCTTCCTTTAAGATCTCTTTGGGATATAAGCCCAGTAGAAACACTTCTCGGTCAAAGGTACGCAGTTTCATGACTCTTTGGGCACAGTTCCAAATTGAGTTTACAACTCCACCAACAATATATTAATGTCCCAGTTTTCCCACATCCCCTCCAACATTCATCATTATCTTTTTCTGTTATCTTAACCAATCTGAGAGCTATGTAGACCTCAAAGTTCTCTCAATTTGCATTTCTTTGATCAATAGTCATTCAGAGCACCTTTTCATATGACTAGAAATAGTTTCAATTTCTCATCTGAAAATTGTTCATATCCTTTGACCATTTATCAATTGGAGAATGGCTTGAATCCTTATATATTTGAGTCAATTCTCTATATATTTTAGAAATGAGCCCTTTGTCAGAACCCTTAAAGGTAAAAAAAAAAATTTTCCCAATTTATTGCTTCCTTTCTAATCTTGTCTTCATTAGTTTTATTTGTACAAAGACTTTTTAACTTAATATAATCAAAATTATCTATTTTGTGTTCAATAATGAACTCCAGGTCCTCTTTGATCCCAAATTCCTTCCTTCTTCACAGATGTGAGAGGTAAAGTATTTTTTTATTTTTCTTATTTGCTTATAGTATCACTTTTTATGTCTAAATGATGAACCCATTTTGACATTATCTTAGTATACAGTGTTAGGTGTGGGTCAATCAATGCCTAGCTTCTCCCATACTAGTTTCCAATTTTTCCAGCAGTTTTTGTCAAATAGTGAATTCTTATCCCCAAAGCTGGGGTCTTTGGGTCTGTCAAACACTAGATTGCTATAGTCATTGACTATTTTGTCCTGTGAACCTAAGCTATTCCACTGATCAACTTTTATTTCTTAGCCAGTATCAAATGGTTTTGATGACTATTGTTTTATAATATAGTTTTAGATCTGGTACAGCTAGGCCTCCTTTATTTAAGCAATTATTTTAAGTGCAATTTCTTTTTCTATTTCTTCCTGCTGGACTTTGTTGGTAATATATAGAAATATTGATTATTTATATGAGTTTATTTTATACTCTTCAACTTTGCTGAGATTTTTAAATTGTTTCAACTAATCTTTAGTTCCTTCTCTAGCATTCTCTAAATAAACCATATCATTTGCAAAAACTTAGGTTTTTTTCCCTCATTGATCATTCTAAATTCAATTTCTTTTTCTTCTCTTATGGCTACAGCTAGTATATAATTTCTAGTTTATTATTGAATATGTTGATCTTGCTCCATCCTGATCTTATTGGAGAGGCATCTAGTTATTATCTCCATTACAGACAATGCTTACTTTTAAGAAAGACTTCATTTATTCCTATGCTTTCTAAGGTTTTTTTAAAATAGGAATGGGTGTTGTATTTTGTCAAAAGCTTTGTCATAATATAATCATTATCTGTGTTCTTTTTGTTATTGATATAATCAAGTATGCTTATAGTTTTCCTAATATTAAAGCAACCCTACATTCTTGGTACAAATTCTACCTAATTATAGTGTGTGATCTTTGTGATATATTGCCATAATCTCCTTGCTAGCATATTCACTTATTACATTAATATTTATTAGAGAAATTAATCTACAGTTTTCTTTCTCTGTTTTTCTCTCACTGGTTTAGGTATAAATATTTGTGTCATAAAAGGAATTTGATAGGAATTCTTTACCTATTTTTAAACAATTCATATTATTGGAATTAATTGTTCTTTAAATATTTATAAATCCATCTGTTCCTGTGTTTTTTTTTTTGAGAAACTCATGTGTAACTTGTTCAATTTTTTTTTCTAAGATAGAGAATAGATTTGGGAAATTCTGTGAGCTCTTTCGAAGAGATGATCTCATTATCATTACCTGTCCTCTCCTGATGTTCCCTCAATCCTCAATTGAGGGTCACTGAAGATGGGCCAGTAGATGGTGAAGTTGGTAGAGTACCGCACCTCAAGTCAAAAGGATCTGAATTCAAATGTGCCTCAGATTTACTTACTAGCCATTGTGATCCTGGGCAAGTCATTTAATTCCTTGAAAAAAAAAGTCACTGAGATATCAAATCTTCTGGTGATCCCAACATGTGTCTAAGGGGAAAAAAATTTAAAAATTCATTCTGCATATTCAAGCCTAGGATATTAAGAATTTCCTGGAGATACCTGGAAGCATTTCCAGGCAATGTTTGCAATGACATCTATGTATAGGTGTCTACTCTTAGCCAGTATGGGCTATCATAGTTTGCTGAGAACCTTTCCCCTGTGAGACCTCAAGGAGACAGAGGTTTAGGCTCAAAACCGGGAGCTCCAAGGACTCTAGCTTTGCCCACTCACCCCAATTTCTGTATGTCTTCATGATCAAGACATTTTAAAAAGTTGGGAAGAGGAAAAGTGATGGAGACCCTCTTGCACAATCTTCAAAACAGAAAGAGAGAGAGAGAGAGAGAGAGAGAGAGAGAGAGAGAGAGAGAGAGAGAGTTAGTTCCTGGATGAAAGGACTAGAACTAGATCAATCAATAAAATCAGTCCTTTGAGTAGAGTTGGAATTTGATTACAGGTGTTCTGAATTGTGCTTTCCAGAGCCTAAGTCAAATCTTGGACCACAGTAGCAGAAAGTCACTTAGACTCTGCTCTTACCCAAGGTCCTTTGTACCTAGGGCTCTCTTGAAATCACACCAAGTAGCAGGCAACAAGACTGACAGGAAATAGAGAACTACATGTAGCTTTCCTGCCTCTTTTTGCTTGGGTTTCACATATCTCCTAGAAGGATCACTCTTCAAGCCTGTCCTCAATTCAGCCCAGTAGACACCCTGGCTACTGAAAATGCCATCAGAAACAAAAAGTTAGCACAATTGTGGCCCACCTGCAATGTCTTATCTCTGGGCTAAACTTCTGGGAAAACAAAGGAGTTCCTACCTATTAGAGTTGGAATGGATCTTGGAAATACTATCATCCAACACTCTCATTTTACAATAAAGATAATAGATCCAGGAAACAAAATATTGGAGAACCTAACTCTGTCATCTAGTATTTTCTCTTTCCTAACTCTTCTCATCTGCCAATTTGACAAGCATGTCATTCACATCTTTTTTGCAAGTGATTGACAACAATTTTAAACAGTATAGGCTATAGACCTCTAACCCTGAGGTATTCCACGAAATACCACTTCTCATGTTGATATTGGGCCATTAATGTTCACTTTTTGTGCCTGCTTCCTCAACCTCATTTGGGTCATCTTGACCACATTTCTCCATCTTGTCCACAAGGATAATAATCATGTATTTGGGGGAATCCTTTGCTAAAATAGAAACAATTATGTGGTATAGTGGATAGAGCACTAGATCTGGCATCAGGATTTCCTTGGATATTTACTTGCTGCGTAACCCTGAGCAAATCACCTAACCTCTATCTACCTACAGTTTCCTCATTTGTCAAGTGAGGACAATATTAGCACCTACCTTCCAGGGTTGCTATGAGGATATAATGAGAATATTGGAGAAGGAAATAGCAAAACATTCTAGTATCGTTGCCAAGAAAAACCCAATGAAGAGTATGGCATGCTATGATCCATGGTTTACAAAGAATCACATATGATTAATTGACTGAATAATAAATGAGATCAAGTTTGTATGCTTTGCAAACCTTAAAGGGCTATAATTAATAAACATGTTATTAAGTGCCTACTATGTGCCAGGCACTGTGTTAAGGGCTTGGGATACAAAGAAAGGCACGAGACAGTCCTTGATCTCACAAGGTCCTCAAAAAACCCACAGTCTGATAAGAGAGACAGCAGGAAAACAAATGTGTACAAACAAGTCATGTAGGGAATAAATGGAGATGATCAATAGAAGAAAGACATCCGCTTAAAGGAGATCAGAAAAGCTTCTTGAAAAGATAAGGAGGGAGAGAATTCCAGACATGGGATAAGGACAATAAAAATGCCCAGAGTCAGGAGATCAAGTATAAGGAACATCAAGGATTCCAAAGTTACTGAACTGCAGAGTACATGGGAATAAGGAAAGTCTAAGAAAACTGAAAGGGATTGGGGGAGGTTGGAAGGAAGCAGATAATGAACGGTTTTGAACTTCAAACAGGGATTTTACATCTGATCCTGGAAGTGATAAGAGAGCCACTGAAGTTTATTGAGTGGGTTTCATATGGTCAGGCATATGACAAAGTGGATTTTAGGATGATCCCTTTGGCAAATGAATGGAGGAAATACTTAGAGTGAGGGAAAACTTGAGGCAGAGAGACCTCAAGATATTGTAATAGTCCAGGAATGAAGTGATAATGTCCTTAATCATGCTCGTAGTAATAGTAGTAGAAGAGAAGGGACTATATAGCAGGAATATTATGAAGGGAAGTTCAACAGACTTTGGCAACAGATTGAATATGGGGGTGGTGAGGAGACCAGTATGACACAGAAGTTGTAAGTCTGGGTGAGTGTGACCATGGTGGTGCTATCAACAACAACAGGGTAGTTGGGAAGAGGAGAATTGTTAGGACTTTCCTTCCAAGAATTTCCATGTGTACCATGTCAGCTGGTAGGGTGGACCCAGGAGGTAAAAAGGGGCTTGGTCTCTGAGGCAGAAGGTTGGGTCTTGCAGATGTTAAAGATTCCTTGAGATGCTGAGGGGTGTGTTTTCCTGCTAGATCTTTTCTTAGGATGCAGCACTAACTCCTGGGTTCTCTCTTCTGAGGATCCATCTACACAGTGCTGAGTGGGCTAGGCACGGGGTAATCCCAAAGGGGAGTAAATAGAAATAATCAGCTTCGAGTCCATAGGTAAGGATGAGGAGAGAAGTAGAGAGAGGCAGAGAGATGCAGAGACTCAGAGATGCAGAGAGACTCAGAGATGCAGAGACATACATAACTTGCTCTTGCTTCCTGCTAACCCCTGCTGAGATTACTAATAAAAAAGGCTGTTTAGCACTTTAACATTGGTCTCGTCTCCATGTCTATCCGGGGAAGATTGGTATGTATATGGCCCTGGCAATCAGTAGCCTCAGTGGGAGGTTACAGAGAATGTTTGAGGTAGGAGCAGGGAGAGAAGAGATAAAAAGACCAATTTTGGATGTTGAGTTTAAGATGTCTAGAGAGCATCCAGTTCTAAGTATCTAATAGGTAGTTTGAAAAATGAACCTGATGGTGAAATTAGGGCTGGATAAATAGATCTGAGAATCATTTACAGAGGATGATCATTTCATTTGTCAGAACTGATAAGATCCCCAAGTGAAATAATATAAAGGGAGAAGAGAATAGAGACCAGGATAAGATAGAAGGATCAGGGAGCCCTCTGGGGGATCTGAGCAGGAATAAGATCCAGCAAAAGAGACTAAGGAGTGGTCAGATAGGAGAAAAACCAGGATATAGAGTAGTGCCAGGAAACCTTAGACATAGGAGAGTCTCCAGAAGATGAAAGGTGTTAACAATTGTCAAAGACAATAAAATAAGAATTGAGAAAAGACCATTAGATTTATCAATTAAGAAATAATTGTGAGGCAGCTAAATTCTATCTATTATTCCTGTTATTGTTGATAATAATAAGTATGTTATGGCTATAATTTTTCTCACTTCTCCCTGTCTAGTTCTCTTCTCCAAAAAAGAAATTAAGTCAGTCCAGCAATGACCTGTTCTCAAGGAACTCATGCTGTATTTGTGTGATCACTACTTTTATAAAGGGTCATATTTTCAATTTAATCTGTTCTAGAATTTTGCCAGGAGTTGAGGTAAAATTCACTGATGTATGGTTTGCGAGGGACAGATAGGTGGTACAGTGGCTAGAGTAACTTACTTATAGTCAAGTCCTGAGTTCAAATCTGGCTCAGACACCAACTACGAGACTTTGAACAAGTCATTTAATCCTGTTTGCCTGTTTCCTCATTTCTAAAAATGAGTTGGAGAAGGAAACAGCAAATCACTTCAGTATCTTTGCCAAGAAAGCCCCAAATGGGGTCACAAAGAGTTGGAGGCCATTAAAATAATTAAAGAATAGTTTGCAAACAATGTTATCTTCTCATTTTAAAAATGAGAACCTTTGTCATTTTTCAGTCCTCTTCTATTATCCATGATCTTTTCGAGATCAGTAAGAGGGAATCAAGAATCCCAGCTTCTAATTTTCTCAGTACTGTAAGATGACATTTCCCTGTGCCTAATGATTTGTATTCATTGAAGACAGTGTTGATATTTTCTTATTATTTCATGTATTGAGGCACCCACTTGTCTGCTAGACATTATCACTCTCACTCCAAACATCATTTCCCTTGGAAAAAGAAAACATAAATAAGACAAAGAGTTATATGGTTCACCCTTTTCACCATCTTTCATTTTCAATAACTAATCCAATCCTGATGCTCCTCTTGCCCCCAAATAACTTTAAAATAGCTTTTTGTTGCAATGTACTGCATTTATTGCCAGTCTCGGCTAATCCTGACACTATTCTTACCTCTACTACTACTTTATGCTATTTCTCCTCAGTTATACATTTTTGCTAAATGTGTTTTAAAAACTTGATTCATAAAAAAGACTTCCTTGTGCAGTCACACTTTTCTTCTAGATAGTTTCCTTTTCTTCCATCCTTAAATTCTTTCTGTTTCTATCTCCAGAATTTCATTTTTTAGAGCTCCCCATGATTCTTAGAGGAGCTTCCCATGACTGGATTTGACATATGCTATTTCTGTATCTGAAATCAGTGGAAAGAATATCAACAATTTCAAGTCTTAGAGAATTTTTTGGGCCAACGGCAGATTAAGTGACTTCATCATGGTCATAAAACTAGTATGTGTTAGAACAGGATACGAACCTAGGTCTTCCTAATCTGAGCCTTTTAAACCACACTAGGTAATACACGAAAAAAAATGGCTGAATTGTAGAAAGAACTAGATGCCGAGACAATTCTTGTAGATAACTTCAACGTGCCTCTTTCAGACTCTGACAAGTTGTACTCATAGAGAAACAAGAAGGAACGTGTGCATCTGAGCAGAATGTGGTAGAATTTTAGTGATTTACTAGTTCATTAATGAGAATTTTAAGGAAGATAAATCTTATATGTTATCTTTATGAAATTTTGTAGATTAGGATCTAAATGTTGAAATATTGTACAATGTATATCATTTGTTTTATATATATATATATATAATATATATTGATATTTACATATTAAATGAATTCTTTTCACAATTAAGACTGTAATCAGCAAAGCAAATATAAACAAATGAAATACATATCAAAATTTATGGTAGTACATAGAGAAAAACGTATATCCCTGAACATTTATATGAGCAAAAGAAAGTAATAAAGCAAGTATGCAGCATAAAAACTAGAAAATCAATTACCAACAAGTATTTATTGAGCACCTACTATGTGCTAGGCACTGTGCAAGGTACTGGAGATAAAAATATCAAAAAGAAACTGTCTCTCCACAAGATTAAATATATACACAACACATACAAGATAAATAAAAAGTAAATTGGAGGGGTAAAGGTAAATTTGAAAGAGAATACTGACCTGTGGAAATATCATAAAAGGCATCTTATAGAAGGTGGCAAATGAGAGGAAATTTGAAGGAAACAAGGGATTCTAAGAGGTGGAGGTAAGGAGGAAGTACATTCCATACATGGAAAAAACAATGAGTACAAAGATACAAGAGACATGAAATAATGTATAATTAGGTTGGAAAGGTAAGATGCAATGAGTGTGAAATCATAGGGGACTAAACAAGGTTCAACTTTTCCTATAACTTTTCCTATAACTCCTCAGAATTTTATCATCATTAGGACTATTATTGGAAATCTATTTAGAGAGGATAGGTGCCATTCTGTTATATTGGGATGATCTCAAAAGAAGAGTAGAAGGGTGCAAAAGAAGAATACACTAGGACAAGCAGGAAGGGAAGGAGAAAATAGGGCCACGAGGAAGAGATTATACAATGCAGGTGGGGAGCAAACAACACTCAAACCTCACTCTCATCAAACTCATTCAAAGAGGGAAGAATATACATACCAAGCACAGGTTCAGAAATTCAGGGAAAAGGGATAAAGAAAGAAGGAGCAGAAAAATAGGAGGAAGAGTAGCTTGTGGAAGGTAGTGGTCAGGAGCAAAACAGACAAAAAACAATGAATATAAGACAATAAAATGGAGAAAATACACATAAATCCTAACTATAAATGCAAATGGCATGAACTTAACCCATAAAGCAGGAGCAGAAAGCAGAATTGATTGGAAACCAGAATCCAACAATACACAGAAGAAATATTCTTAAAACAGAAAGATGCACATAGAATTAAAAAAAACAGAAAGAAACATATAGAATTAAAATATGGGGCTGGAATAGAACCTATTATACTTCAGCAGCAATAAAAAAAAAAGACAGGAATAGTAATCATGCTCTCATACAAAGCAAAAGGAAAAAGAAACTTAATTAAAAGCAATAATCAAAGTAACTATATTTTTAAAAGTACCATAAGGAGTGAAATAATATCAATACTGAACATAAATGCACCAAATGGAATAGTATCCAACTTCTTGAAGAGAAAGTTAAATGAGTTATGAGGGGAAATAGAAAGCAAAATCTTACTACTAGTGGACTTAAGTTTACCTCCTCTCAGGCCTAAATAAATCTAACCATAGAGTAAATAAGAAAAAAAGTTAAATCAAATAGAATTTTTTAAAAATGAGATATATAATAGACCTCTGGGGGAAAAGGTGAATGAGAACAGAAAGGAGTATATCTATTTTTCACTGTGCCTGGCACTGTCACAAAATTAATTATATATTGGGGCATAAAAATAATTCAGAAATGCAGAAAAGTAAAAATATTAAATGTATCTTTTTCTGATCCCAATGCAATAAAAATTACATTCAGCAAAAAGCTTAGAAACATAGATTTAAAATGAATTGAAAACTAAATAACCTAAAGAAAGAGTGGGTCAAAGAACAAATAATAGAAGCAATCGATTATTTAATTTAAGATACTAAAGATAATGAGACAACATATCAAAATTTGTGAGATGTAACCAAAGCAATACTGAGGGGGAAATTTACATTTCTAAATGCTTATACAAATAAAAGAGAGAAAAAGTAGGTCAGTAAATTAGGCATACAACTAAAATATCTGGAAAAAATTACCATCCACCTCAAAAACATTAAAATAGAAATACTGAAAATTAAAGGAGAGATTAATGAAATTAAAAGTTAAAAAACTGAACGAAAAATAAAACTAGTTGCTGGTTATTTGAAATTGCAACAACAATAAAATAGCTAAACCACTGAACAATTTTATTTTGAAAAAGGAAAGAGAAAACCAAATTATCAGTATCAAAAATGAAAAGGGTGAATTCACAACCAATTAAGATGAAATGAAAGCAATTAGTAGGAGCAATTTTGCTCAATTATGTGCCAATAAATAAAACTGACAATCTAAATTAAATCAATGAATATTTACAGAAATATAAATTGCTCAGATTAATAGGACAGAAAATAGAATATTTAAATAACTTGCTCTTAGACAAAGAAGTTGAACAAACTATAAATCAGCTCCCTAAGAGAGAAAAAACCCAGGACTGAGACCAAGTAAATTCTTCTAAACATTTAAAGATCAATTTCAACACTATATAAATTTTTAAAAATAGGTGAAGGAGTTCAAAAAACTTCATTCTATGATACAAATATGATTTTGATACCTTAGCTAGGAAGAGCAAAAACAGAGAAAAAAATCCTAATTTTCCTAATGAATATCGGTGCAAAAAATTAAAATACATGGGAAACAGATGACAGCAATGTATCAAAAAGATACAGGATCTGTTCAATCTTCGAAAAACTACCAGCATAACTGACCATATCAATAATACAAATAGCAAAATCATGATTAAATCAATAGAGTCAGAAAAAACTTTTGATAAAATACAACATCCACTTCTACTAAAAACACCAAAAAGCGTAGGAATAAATTGAGCTTTTCTTAAAATAAGTAGTACCTATCTGAAACCAAGAGCAAACACTATGTGTAATGAAGATCTAGAAGCCTTTCCCCTATGATCAATATGCATTTTGATTCTTTCTCAAAAACCCTAACTACTCAGTTTCTGAACCTACTCAGCTCCCAAAAGCAGCTCTTCCACTTAACTTCAGTCACAAAGAGGATCATACCTTTGATCTTGTTATCACCCAGAAATACACCAGCTCTATGTTCAAGAATTCAGAAATTTAGAAGTGGAACCAAGATGGCAGAGCAGAAAAGGCACTTTAGCTGAGATTTTCCAATATTCCCCTCCAACAAACCAGTAAAAGGTTGGGGTAAGACATTTTCCAGCCTAAAACAGTTTATGAAGTCAGAAGAAGATATCTGTGACACACTCAGTGGCAATATCAGCCATGGGTCTTGGAGGTGGCAGTGACAGTAGAGCAGTACTTCAGGAGCTCTCATCTCAGAAATGGTAAGAAAATTAGGCAACTGGTTAGAAAGACATTAGAGGAGACCTATGGGTTAGTACTGTGCATAGGACTGGGATGCTGTTTGTCAAATCCATTATCCATACTCACTTTGAAGTCATAGTTCCAGGGCAGAAAGGGGTGCTTTTGATTAGAAGGGAGCAGGGATCCTAAAGAATCCTAAAGCATTTTGCAGGCCAGGAGAGCAACGAATAAACCTCTTTATAAATTACATCACTTTGAAAGCATCAAAAACTTCCAAACGCCAGAACTAGCTCTGAAAAGAGCAATGCAAAAAAGTCTAAATCAAACCCCAGATGATCAGAGTACGACTTTAACACTAAAATTCAAATTCAAGAAATAGGCAAAATAATGAGCAAACAACAACAAAAGAAGTTCATGATAAGAAGCTACTATTTGACAAGGGAGATCAAGATATAAACTCAGAAGAAGACAACAGTGTCAAAACAGCTATAAGCAAAACCCCAAAAGAAAAAATGAAAATTGAACATGTGGCCAACAAAAAATTACTGTAAAAATTTTAAAAATTTAAAAATCAAGATTGTTAGGAAAAATGCAAGCAATGCAAAAAAACTATAGAAAAACAATTAAGAGCTTATATTTTTAATAATAGCTTTTTATTTTTCAAAATACATGCAAAGATAGTTTTCAGTATTCACACTTGCAAAAGCTTGTGTTTCAAGAGCTTATTTTTTAAAAAGAGGCACAAAACATACTGAAGAAAGCAACACCCAAAAAACCAGAATTGGCCAAATGATAAAAGTACAAAAGCTCACTAAAGACAACAATTTCTTAAAAATTAGAATTGGGCAAATGGAAGCTAATGACTCCATGAGATCCAAAAAGAATAAAAGAAAGTAAAAAGAATGAAAAAATGGAAGAAAAGTTTCATCAGAAAAAATAAACCTGGAAAAGAGGTGTAGAAGATACAATTTAGGAATTACTGGATTACCTGAAAGTCATGATAAAAAAAAGAGCCTAGACATCATATTTCAAAATTATAAATAAAAACTTCATTATATTAGAACCAGAGGATAAAATAGACATTGAAAATCTCCATCAATCAGTTCTTGAAAGAGATCCCAAAATAAAAACTCCAAAGAATATTATAGCCAAATTTCAAATTCCCAGGCAAAAGAGAAAAATATATAAAGCAGCTAAAAAGAGACCACTCAAATGCCATGGAAGCATAGTCAAGATAACAAAATTTAGCAACTACCACGTTAAAGGAGTGGAAAGCTTGGAATATGTCATTCCAAAAGACAAAGGAGCTAGGATTACAACCAAAAAGAACTTTTCTGGCAAAACTGAGTATAATCTTTCAGGAGACAATTGATATTTAATGAAGTAGAAAACCTAACAAGCATTTCTAATGGAAAAAGAAACAAGGGTATAAAATATTTTTGCTTTTAAATGTAAGACCTAACAGTAGCATAAAAAGATAAACATGAAAGAGAAATCATAAGCAATTAAATAAAATTAAACTATTTACATTCTTATATAGGAAAATGCTATATCTAACTTCTAATAACTATTAATATTAGAGCAGCTAGAAAAAGTTTACATAGACAGAGAGCATGGGTATAAGTCAGCTATGTTGGGATAATCTCCAAAAATGGATTGGTGAAAAAGGAGGATGAACTGGAAGAAGGGGAAAAGGAGAGGAAGAATGGGGGAAATATCTCACACAAAGAAGTGCACACAAGTAGGAGATTTTACAGTGGAAAGGAAAATGGTACTAGGGGAATGTGGGCAATGCTTGAGTGATGCTTATTGTTTTCTAAACTGGTTCAAAAAGGAAAGAATGTGTATGTATAAATACATAGACACACAAATATACACATGTACATGTATATTTACATACATATACATACATACACTCAGGTGGGTATAGAAATCTATCTTACTCAATGGGGAAATAGGAGGGGAAAATGATAAAGGAAAGGAGGGAATGATAAGGGAATAGATTAAGGGAGGCAGTCATTGAAAACAAAATAGCCTTTTGAGGAGGAATGAGAATATGCAATGAGGAAACAAAACCTAGAATCAGCTTAAAAACTAGTTGAAGCAATTAGCAACTTTAGCAAAGTTGCAGGATATAAAATAAATCCACATAAATCATCAGCATTTCTGTATAATACCAATGAAGTCCAGCAGGAAGAGATTGAAAGAAAAATTCCATTTAAAATAACTGCAGCCAATATAATATCTTGGGGTTTACCTGTCAAGACATATACAGGAATTATATAAACACAGTTACAAAACACTTTTCACACGAACAAATGTATAAAACCAAGAGCTGTTCTCCAATTGATAAATGATCAAAAACTATGAACAGGCACTTTCCAGAAGATATTAAAGCTATCACTAGTCAATATGAAAAGAAATGTTCTAAATCACGATTAGAGAAATAAAATGAAAATTGTTGTTCATCCTTCATTTTCTTTGGAGGGGAATTTGGGATTTTTTTTTCACTTAATAGTATCCTTTTTTCCCAATAACATGTATGGTTTTGAACATTCACTTTTGTAAGATTCTTATTTCCAATTTTTTTCTCCCATTACATTCAAATACCACAACTTATTCAGTCATTCCCCAATTGGACATCCACTCAATTTCCGACTCCTTAGAACCATAGAACTCGCGCTGATTCATTTGTCCTCCTCTCTTGAATCCCTTTTATAAAGTACCATCATTGATACAAGAAGCCAATCTCAGTCTTGGATCAGTCCCACCATTTGTCATCTTTGTGCCTACACATATGCTGCTCAACAAACAAAGAAAATCATTCAAGTATTCTGAGTACAATACAAATTTATGTTATACAAATTTAACTGGGCCCTCACTGCTGCTAACCAATCCTACTATATCTTCCCTATCAACTCAGTCTACCACTCCCCATAGTGGCTCTTCCAAACCTTTTCTTCTCCCCTCAAATCTCACAGAGCTTCCCTTCCCCTCACTCTCAGTTAAGAAACTTGCCTCATATAAATTAAAGCTATTCAGATGTAAGCTCTCTTTTCTCCCCTCTTCCTCATTTCTTATCACTCAAGTACCTCCTGTCACTCTTCTCCTTCACTCTGTTTCATATGAAAAGGTGTGGCCTTATTACTTACCAAGGTCAACCATTCTACTCGTTTAAGTGGTCCAATTCCATCCTGTCTCCTCCAACAGACCGTCTGCTCTGTCATCACCACTCTGTCACTTATTCTCACTCTCCCTCTCTGCTGGCTTATTTCCTACTGCCTACAAGCTTACCCATGTTTCCCTCTTCTTGAAAAAAAAATTACACTTGATCCTCCCATCCCTAACTATCACCCAATATCTCTTCTTCCCTTTATAGCTAAACTCCTCAAAAAAGCTGTCTACATTGGCTCTTTTCAACAACAAGATTATTTAAGACAATCTCAATAAACTTGCATGGAAAGAGCCATTTGCATCCAAAGAACTATGGAGACAGAATGTGGATCAAAGCCTAGTATTTCACCTTTTTGTTGTTGTTGTTTGTTTGATCTTCTTTCTTGTGTTTTTTTCACCTTTTGATGTGATTTTTTTTGCACAGCATGATAAATATGGAAATGTTTAGAAGAATTGTACATGCTTAACCTATATTAGATTGCTTGCTGTCTATGGGAGGGAATACGAGGGAGGGAGGGAGAAAAACTTGGAACACAATATTTTTCAAAGGTGAATGTTGAAAAATATGCATGTATTTGGAACAATAAAAAGCTATTAAAAAAGAAAATAGGAGAAAATGAAAGAATATTTTTAAAAGCTATTTATAATAGGTATCTACACTTTCTTTCTTCTCAAGGCCTTTACAATCTGGCTTCAGGCCTTATGATGCCAATGAAATTGCTCTTATTCTCTAAACCCAATAGTCTTTTTTTCTTTCTTTTTTTTGCTGAGTCAACTGAGGTTAAGTGACTTGCCTAGGGTCACACAGTTAGGAAGTGTTAAGTGTCTGAGGTCATACTTGAACTCAGGTCCTCCTGACTTCAGGGCTGGCACTCTCTCCATCCACTGTACCACCTAGCTGCCCCAATGGTCTTTTTTCAAACCTCATTCTTCTTGACCTGGATCTTACTGTTCTCTTTCATATTCTCTTCTCTCTAGGTTTACAAGACGTCATTCATTCCCAGTTGTTCTCCTACCTAGCTGACTGCTCTTTCTCTGACTCCTTTGCTAAAGCTTTCTCTAGATCACCTCTTCTAAGTGCAAATGTCCCCCAAGCAGGTTCTGCTTGGATCCTCTCCTCTTTTCCCCAATACCATTTCACTTGATGATCTCCCAAGGATTTAATGATCATCTTTATGATGATGACTCTCAAATCCATTTCTCCTGCCCCAATATTTTTGCTGATTTCCAATCTCACATTTCTGGCTGCCTTTCAGACATCTCAAATTGTACTGTACACATCTTAATCTCAATATTTCAATATGGATCTCATTATAATTGCCTCGAAATCTTCACTCCTCCTACCTTCCCTGTTATTGTAAAGAGCAGCACTATCCTCCCAGTTTTTCAGGTTCAAAATCTGGGAGCCATCCTCAGTTCCTTATTATCCTTAGCCCATGTTTCCAAGGCCTGCTGACCACCTTGGAAACATGTCTGGCATATTCCCCCTTCTCTTTTCTAGTGCTGCCAGCACCCTGGTGCAGGCCCTTCTCCCCTCACACCTGAATTGTTGCAATAGCCTGATGATTCAGCTTATCTCAAATCTCTTCCCACTCCAATCCATCTTTCATTCAGTTGCTAAAGTGATTTTTCTAAAGTTTAGATCTGATCATGTCATTCCCTTACTCAATAAACTCCACTGGCTCCCTATTATCTCCAAGAGCAAATAAAAAAAATGTGGTTTGGCATTTGAAGACCTTCATAACCTAACACCATCTTCTTTTCAGTCTTCTTACACATTACATCCCAAAACATATTCTTCAGTCCAGGAACACTGACCTTCTGACTGTTCCACAAGTAAGGCACTCCAAGACAAACCAAGAGGCTCCAGGAATTCTCTTTTGCTGCACCCCATAACTGGAGTGCTCTCTTTTTCTGCTGTGACTATTGACTTTCCTGGCTTCCCGTAAGTGTTAATTAAAACCCCATATTCCACAAAAAGCCTTTCCCAACCCCTCTTACTTCCAATGGCTGTCCCCTATTAATATTTCCTATTTTATCTTGAATATAACTTACTATGTATTTATTTGCTTGCATCTCTCTTTGATTAGCTTGTAGACTCCTTGAGGACAGAGATTTTCTTTTTCTCTTTTTGTATCTCCAGTGTTCAACACATAGGTTGACACATAATATGTGCTTAATAAAATGTATATCAATTGGTTAATCGAAGATGAAGCAAGAATGTCCAGTATCACCATTATTATCCAATATTGTTTTTAAAATGCTAGCTATAACAATAAGACAAAAAAAATAAATTGAAGGAGTAAGGATAGGTAATAAACAAAATGATCACCTTTTGTAGATGATGTGATGGTATACTTAAAGAACTCTAAAAGTCAACTAAAAAATAGTTGAAATAATTACCAACCTGAGCAAAGTTGTAGAATATAAAATAAACACACAAATTATCAGTATTTCTATATATTGCCAATAAAACTAAGGATAGGAAAAGAAATCCCATTTTAAATAACTGCAGACATTATAAAATACTTGAAAGTCTACTTGCCAAGACATAGATGAGAACTATATGAATACAAAAGCAAAACATTCTTTATACTAAGACAGATTGAAATAATATGAAGAGGGGCAGCTAGGTGGTGCAGTGGATAAAGCACCAGCCTTGAAGTCAGGAGAACCTCAGTTCAAATCTGGTCTCAAATATTTAATACTGTCTAGCTGTGTGACCCTGGACAAGTCACTTAACCCCAATTGCCTTAGCTAAAAAAAAGAAATAATATGGAGAAATGTTAATTGCCATAATAATAAAAATGACAATATTACTTCTATTAATTTACCTATCGGTGCCATTCCAATAAAACTACCAAAGAATTGCTTTGTAGAGCTAGAAAAAATAATGACAAAATTCATCTAGAGCACAAAAAGATCAACAATATCAAAGTAATCAATGAAAAAAGTGAAGGATGGGGACCTAACAGTATCGATCCATACTACAAAGCAATATTTTCAAAACAATTTCATACTGGGTAAGAAATAGAGTGGTTTTATCAGTAGAATAGATTTAGGTACACAGTATATAGAAACCAATGAGCCCAGTAACCTAGTGGTTACAACTGTTGAGGAGAGAATTCACTATTTAGTGAAAAGTGGAAAGTATTCTGATAGAAACTAAGCATACATCAACATCTCACACAATATACTAAGATAAGCCAAAATGGATACAAGGATTTACACATAAAGGGTGATATAAGCAAATTAGGACAGCATGTAAAAATTATTTTTCAGATGGATAGATAAGTGAAGAGTCCATGACAAAACAAGAGATAGAGATGTTCATGAGAGTTAAAATTGATAATTATAATTATAGTAGCTGAATAAGGGTTTACACACACAAAATCAATACAGCCAAAATTATAAGAAAAGAAGAAAACTAAAGGGGGAATTTATGGCAATTTTCTCTGATAAAGATCTCATTTCTCAAATATTTAGGGAACTGAGCCAAATTTTTAAAAATAAGAACTATTTCCTCAGTATTCAATGAGTATGAACAAAAAGTTTTCAGAGGAAGAAATTTAAACTTTCAATAGTCAGACCAAAAATGCTCTAAAATTACTAAAAAGTAGAGAAATTCAAATTAAAACTCCTATAACATTAGCAAAGATGGCAGAAATGAAAAATGACAAATAATGGAGGGGATTGGGAAAACACTAATGTATGGTTGGTGAAGATGTGAACTAGTTTAACCATTATGAAGAGCACTTTGGGACCATTCCCAAAGGGCTA
The DNA here is from genome assembly GCF_902635505.1 of Sarcophilus harrisii. NCBI lineage: Eukaryota > Metazoa > Chordata > Mammalia > Dasyuromorphia > Dasyuridae > Sarcophilus > Sarcophilus harrisii. Next base: position 13,813,076 of record NC_045432.1, on the reverse strand, counting down.
TAAAATCATGCATACCTTTTGATCCAGCAATACATTTACTAGCTCTATACCCCAAAGAGAGATGTAAAAAAATGTTCAAGAAAGACTAGCACTTCTTATGTGAGGACTTGACAAGTCTTTTCAGGACTGCCCATTCACTTTTGGTGTCCTGTGACTCCAAGAAGCTGTATTATGTGCAGTAAGAAAATCCTAATAAAACCATCTCTGCAGATGGGCTAACCTGGTTGTGCAAAATGAATGTATTTAGCACCAATGTTCTAGGTTGGATGAACTCTGTTTCCTTTCCCCTTTTCTCCCAAAGGGCCTAAAACCTATAACTGAGTTGGGGAGATGTCTACCCAAGCATGTGAAGATTTTCTCGAGCAGAATGGGAAGATAACAATTTGTTCCAATAACCATGATGGCAGCTGAAGTATTTAGAGCTTGATCAGACATCCAAGATGCTGAGATCAACCATCGCATATCAAGCCACAGCTAGTTGTCCTCAGTTTTGTCCTGCCACTGGACTTCAATGACTCTGAAAGATAAAGTGAGACTCTATTTCATTTAAATCCAATTCATGCCAAGTCAATACATCATCCATCATTCACTATTTTGCTATCTTACCCCCAACATCATAATGTCATTGGTCCTCTTCAGAAATGAAAGATGAACAAGAATTCCCAAAGAGCTCAAAGGAAAATGGAAAAGACTTCCATATGTACAAAAATATTTATAGCAGTTCTTTTTGTGGTGGCAAAGAATTGGAAACTTAGAGGTTACTCATCAAGTGGGGAATAGTGAACAAATTATGATATCTGATTGCCATGGAACACTATTGTGGTATAAGAAATGACGAAAGAGATGCTTTCAGAAACACATGGAAGACATAGGAATGGATACAAAATGAAATGAGCGGAATCAGGAGAATAATTTACACAATAAGAGCAAAACTATAAAGATAATCATCTGTGAAAGACATAATAACTGATAAACACATTTTTTTCTCTTTATTTTTCTTTTATCATTTCCCCAGAAGTTGGCTAATGTGGAAGTTTGTTTTGCATGACTTCATATTTGGATTTTGTAGTTTTATCCTCTCAGAAAAAAGAAAATCTGGAATTGAACGTAAAATAAAATGAAATGAAAAAAAAAAAGGTAAAGTGGAGAAAAAAGCCAACTAGACTTTATATTTGATTCTAGAAGCAATAGGGAACTCCTGGAACTTACAGAGCAAGGGAATGACATAGACATTCACTTTAGGAAAATTCACTTTCGCAGCTGTGTAGAGGATATTTTGTGGAAGGGAGACACTTGAACACCCGGTAGTATTTCAATACTCTAGGCAAGAAGTAATGAGTTTCTAAACTAGAGTGGGAAGGATTTGAGACATGTTGTGAAGGTAAAAACAACATGACCTAGCAACTAATTGGATGTGTGAAATGAAAGCAAATGAAGCATCAAGTATGATACTAAGATTATAAACCGGAGACTAGAAGGATGGTGGTACCCTTAGACAAACAGAGGATTGTTGGGAGGTGGAATGGCATTGAGGAAAAAAAATGTATTCTCTTTTGGAAACACAAAATTAGAGGTGTTCACAGGACATAAATAGAGGTGAAAATAGTGGCCCAACCGCTGAAGAAGGAGGTAAATAACCCAGAAGCCTAGATTCAATACACTAAGGAAGTGGTGGTACTGGACTCCATTGTATCACTAGGACAGGGTGCGGGCAAGAAGGTAACAGTCTCGTCACTATCTTCCTATTGAGTGAAACGAGAAACTGAGGACTTCTCAGAATAATAACTTTGGGTAATTCAAGACTCAGCATCAAGGGTCTGTTTAATCATTAGGCTGGGAGAAGAAGAGCAAAAACTAGCTCTTCCAGCAGAAAACATTTAAGAGATAACCCCCTTGACCTTTACTCAACTGCTTAGAGAAGAACCTGACTAATTATTTAATGGCCTGGAGATATTTGAGAAGCCTCCAAATTGGCAATTTCTATTTGTTGATTGAGAAAAGCCTGAGGGCAACCAAGTCTCCTTAGTTATTTTAGAAACCTTTAACCCCTCTGGCTTAATCGATTATTTATCTCTAAATAGATCTCCTTAGAAATTGATCATTAACCTTTGAAGCAGAACAGACCCCTTTTGAAACATTTCTTGCTTAATCAAGACCCTAGTACCACAAAAGCCCATCTTTAATTCCCAAGACTTCCAGATTCAGTATGAAAGAAGAATTCTCTAGTTCTCTTTTTTGTGGGTGAATGTTGTAGGAGAAGAAACAAAAAAAGGCCAACCAAATCAGGTGATTTGAGGGATTTAAATTTGAAGGTCAGAAGTGAATTTAGGAAAAAGATCTGGAGAAATCTGGGGAAAAGTGAGCGAAAGTTGAACAATACTTTCCAGACTCAGACACTAGTCCAGAATCTCTTTCTGCACCATAAAAGAAGTTGGATTAAAAATACTCAAAGAGAATGTTTTAAAATCTTCCTTATTAAGGAGGTCTCAGTGTAATGACAGAGAAACTGAGGCAGGATAGAGATTAGAGAGTTTTTAATATTTTATTTGAAAGGGACAGATTTGCTGGGACCAAATGGATCCATGGTTTGGTCCCAGGGCTGAACGAGACTATCGTCTCCAAGAATCCAGCAACGAATATCAGATACGAAGATTTTTTAATAGGGTAATAAGAGTGATGACATAATGGGGGGCAGGTACCTGGGATGGGATTGACCAAATGGGAGGAGGCATCTAGGATGGGGATGACATAATGAAGGGAAGTATTGTAGATGGGGAGAGGCTCCTGATATTCTAACGATGTCTAAAACAAAAGACCTTTATCCTATCAAACATTCTAATGATTAAGAGGGAATGGTTATAGCCTGAGGCAGAGTAACTGAGGTAGGACAAGTAGGGAAACTAGGTCAGGACATTAAAAGGGAACTGTGGTACAACATCAGGAGTATCATGGAAAATTAGTTAACAAAACTAGAAGAGGTTTATTCAAGGATAAGAAGAAAGTTCATGACTAAATAAAGGAAAAAGAAAGAATAGGTGGAACAATTAGAGGGTTAAGCAAATTGATAAAGTGGATTGGTGGGTGAGATCAAGCTTTGGAGAGCTTTTTAATTCCCATTCATGATGATGAGTCAAATCCCCTAAAACAAGGCTACTTTTCTCCCTTGGTCACACAGCTAGGAAGTGTGAGTTGTCTGAGATCAAATTTGAACTCAGGTCTTTACTACTTAAGGGCTGGTGTTCTATCCACTGCGCCACCTAGCTGCCTCTCTCCCTTTATTTCCAAGGATTCCTCTGAAAGATTGAAGGTTTCTTTCTCTTTCTATTTGCTCCCAAGACTTATCAAAATGGATTACCCTCTGTGATGATCCACATAGGCACAAAGGACATTATCAGGAGAGGTTTTAAAAGTATTGGCAATAATTATGAAATCTGGGGAAAGAACATGAAGATCAGGTGTTTTCCTCACTGTTGCCCATTAAAAGGAAAAAATGAAAAGAGAAAAATAAATGGGAAGTGAATACCTGGCTAAGAAAATAATATCTGAAAATAGAATTTGGATTTCTGGACCACAATTTACAATACAGGATTGACAGATTCCTTGTCAGACATGGAGAAGACCTAACAAAAGCTGTGCATTAATGTATTTGTTGGGTGTCTTGTATTAGCAAAATAACTTCAAACTAAACCAGGATAAGAGAAGGAGAAAACTGTCTCTTTATAATCCAAAGTGACATATTATTGAGAGTAGCCACAAAGAAGGAAGAAGAGCATGGCATAATGATAATAATAGATAGCATTTGTGGAGCACTTAAAGATTTCTGCTGTCCCAAACCCAAATATCTGGAGTATGTTTGGTAAGAGGAGAGTAAGCTCAAGGAGGGCATAGCTCCCTACTGTCCAGGATTATACAAGATTTTGACAAAGGTTTCTGAATACATGAATCACATAAAAGGAACGTAAAACATAAGCTTGGGTGGACCCAAAAGAAGACCTGGATGTATAGACCCAAAACAAAAATGCTTTGCATGGCTTCAGAACCTAGGGGATCACAAAATTCCTTCTAACCATCTCTAGCTTTCCTACAGAGTTACTGGGGTCAGTATGACATTCTGGGTGCAGCCTCTAATTAGATTTAATAACAGAGATAATAAAAATATTATCATTTTTATTATTATATTGTATTAATTGTTATATTAATATTAGTTGCAATTAATATTATTGATTATAGATGATAATTATAATAATTAATAATAATGTATTGATATATTAATATATTATAAATAAAACGGTTATATATTATTATTAATAATAGATAAAATAAAATTAATAAGTTTTCCAAATAATATAATAAAACATTCTTTTCATATTTGCAAAGCATTTACAAATAGTATTTCATTTTATCCTCAAAAGAACCCTGGGAATTAGATGCTATTGTTAGCCTTATTTTGCAGACAAGGAAACTGAGGCAAATTGGAGTGAAATAATTTGCCCAGAGTCACACAGCTAGTGTAGCTGATTTTGAACCTTAAGTCTTTCTGATTCCAAACACTGCATTCTGTCCACCTCGCTGCCTCTAACAAAGACTCAAAGAGGTACAGATGATACCACTGAGAATTCAGGGCATCCAGCAAGATGATTATACGCAGGGTGGAATTGTATATTAAGAAGCTATACTCACGTGAGGAAATCCAAGAACCAAAAGGGAAAAGTATGAGAATATTTAAATGAAGATCAGAGGAAGAAACCAAAGTGATTTTGTAATTAGATTATGCTACATTTTACTTGTAGATTTAGCAATGATAGAAGACTTAAATTATCCAAACATTTTTAGAGTTCTGCCAAAACAGAGCAACTAAAAATTTCCTAACTTGGCTTAGAGATAATTTCATCCTGAAAAATAAGGAAATTCTATTCTAGATCTGACTCTCACTAACAGGAAGGAAGTACATGCTAGGGGGAAAAAAATGATGGAAACCATCTTTTTTTTTATTATAGCTTTTTATTTACAAAACATATGCATGGGTAATTTTTCAGCATTGACAATTGCAAAACCTTTTGTTCCAATTTTCCCCCTCCTTCCCTCACCCCCTCCCCCTGATGGCAGGTTGACCAATACATGTTAAATATGTTAAAGTATATGTTAAATACAATATATGTATACATGCCCATACAATTATTTTGCTGTACAAAAAGAATCGGACTTTGAAATAGTGTACAATTAGCCTCTGAAGGAAATCAAAAATGTAGGCGAACAAAAATAGAGGGATTGGCAATTATTGGGAATAGAGTAAGTGGTTCATGCTCATTTCCCAGAGTTCTTTCACTGGGTGTAGCTGGTTCAATTCATTATTGCTCTATTGGAATTGATTTGGTTCATCTCATTGTTGAAGAGGACCACGTCCATCAGAATTGATCATCATATAGTATGGAAACTTCATCTTAAGAGTTTGTGATTAGAAGAGATGAAAGATATGTATAATCTGATGTGCTCTAATTCAAGGGAAACAAATTTCAATGGATTAAGAGGAAAGATAAGTAGTATCTTAAGGACTAAAATGCTCTAAGAAATGCATCAAGGAATAGATGATGCTCAGGAAGAAAATTCTAATGATGATGAAAAAGGGAATTTGTCTTAAGAGACGGATATGGATGCACAGGGCGCTTACTAATCAACTTAGGTTTTTTTTGTTTGTTTGTTTGTTTTTTCTTTCATTATTTCATTCCAATTTGCCTCAGTTTCCTTGTCTGCAAAATAAGGCTAACAATAGCATCTAATTCCCAGGGTTCTTTTGAGGATAAAATGAAATAATATTTGTAAATGCTTTGCAAATATGAAAAGAATGTTTTATTATATTATTTGGAAAACTTATTAATTTTATTTTATCTATTATTAATAATAATATATAACCATTGTATTTATAATATATTAATATATCAATACAGTATTATTATTAATTATTATAATTATCACCAATAATCAATAATATTAATTGTAACTAATATTAATATAACAATTAATACAATATATTAATACAATATAATAATAAAAAGCTTTTTATTTTTCAAAATAGATGCCTGGACATTTCTTCAACATTAGTCCTCGTAAAACCTTGTGTTCCAATTTTCCCTCCCTTCCTCCATGCCCTCCCCTAGATGGCAAGTAGTACAATATATGTTATACGTGGTAGAAATATATGTTAAATCCAATATATGCATTTATTTATAGAATTATCTTGCCACACAAGAGAAAAAGTGAAGCAAAATAAAATGCAAGCAAACAACAACAAAAAGAATGAAAATGCTATGTTGTGAACCACACTCAGTTCCCACCGTCCTCTCTCTGGGTGTAGATGACTCTCTTCATCACTGAAAAATTGGAATAGGTTTGAATCAACTCATTGTTGAAGAAAGCCATGTCCATCAGAATTAATTATCATATAATCTGGATGTTGCCGTATATAATGATCTCCTGGTTCTGCTCATTTCACTTAGCATCAGTTCAGGTAAGTTTCTCCAGGCCTCTCTGATTCCTGCTGATTGTTTTAGATCTGGTACAATTAGGCCACCTTCATTTGCTTTTTTTTTCATTAATTCCCTTGAAATTCTTGACCTTTTGTTCTTCCAGATGAATTCTGTTGTTATTTTTTCTAGGTCAGTAAAATGGTTTCCTGGGAGTTTGATTGGTATAGGACTAAATAAATTGATTAGTTTAGGTAGTGTTGTCATTGTTATTATATTCACTCGACCTATCCAAGAGCACTTGTTATTTTTCCAGTTATTTAGACCTGATTTTATTTGTGTGGAAAGTATTTTGTAGTTTTGCCCTAATCTTGTGCTGTCTGCACTGGAGTCTGTGCTCTGCTTTCACTTGGCCCACCTCCTTCCATGCCCAATTGAAACAGACCTTTTCTGAAGAGCTTCAAAATTATTTTCTGCTGGTAATTTGTTATATTCCCAATATTTGTGCATTCTGTCAGTCCAGAGCTAATTCAGAGGCTGGATTTGCTAATTAGTCTGAGGGTCATGGGAGAAGGTTAGAAGAAAACATGTGTCCTCTCTGCCATCTTGGCTCCACCCCTCAACTTAGGTTTTAAAAAGAAAATGTACAGAAGATGGAAGCAAAATCAGGTCTGCTAAGTGGTGTAGGGAGACAGCATAAATCCAGTTATCAGGATGGCCCAGATGTTGATCTGATACAAACCAATGATTATTAGAAAATAGGTTTACTTACCTTATAAGAATACTGGTGCTTAATACAGAGCAAGAATACATTTTCTAAGCTTTTGTTTGGGTTTATTTGAATTTCAAAACATCTCTTTCTTTCCCTTCTCCCCACAGGTACAACACAACAATGACAGATAACTAGTAAAGGGCTGCATGGTGAAAAACAACTGACGTATCTGAAAAAACACTGCATCCCATGCATTGTACAGTCTGTGTCTGGTTGAGGATGAGTTCCACACACCACCCAGCCAGTGCAAAACCTTAAGCTATACATGAAACAAAGCAACCTTCTTGTTCTGATGGGGAGAAGCTACTGTCCATAAGAGCATCCCCTAATTCTCAGCACCTTGTTATCCTATCTGCTCCATAGGCTAAGGATTTTCTCTGTGAAATTCAGGATATACTGCAGCTAGGAACTTCCACTTAAAATCCTAGCTGCTCCCATGGACCTACTTCTTCCCTTATAATGGGTATAAGGCTGGTCATAAACTACTTACTCTTGTTTGAGGTCATCAATCCCAACCATCCTTAACAATGCAGGACACAGACTTCTTTTCTAGGTGGAAGCACCTGGCATTGGTTTAGTTTCAGGGAACAAAATTCTAAGCAATATCATCAAAAGCAAACTATAAAATTTAGTACTAAAATATTGCTACTGATACTATGAGCATAGACTGATATTAGAGAACAAGGGACCACAAACGGGTTTACCACCCCAAATCAAATCTCTCCCATGCCTCATTCTGGTTTGGGGAAGGTTAATCTTGGTTTCTTCCATCCATGTGAGATAGTTGGTAATATTAACAATATAGATATCTTTTCCAATGCAGCATTCACTGAACATATATTCCCTTGACTCATTTGCCAGTATAAAATCTACAAAAGTGTAGGTCCAAATGATTTTCCAGGGACAATCAATTTTGTTTAGTCTAATTCCCTCAGTCATCACACTAAAGAAGTAGTCTCATTGCTATGCCCCAATTGATAAATGATCAAGAAATATGAACTATACTCAAAGGGCTATAAAATCATACATATCCTTCGACCCAACAATACCACTACTAGGAATGAATCCCAAAAGAGATTTTTTTAAATAAAAAAGACCTATATGTACAAAAATATTTCTAACAGTTCTCTTCTCAGGGCAAAAAAAGTGGAAACTGAGGGGATACCCATCGATTGGGAAATGGTTGAATAAATTGTAGTGTGTGATTATGATGAAATATCATTGTTCTAAGAGAAATGATGAGCAGGATGCTTTCAGAAAAACCTGGAAAGTCTTCCATAAACCCAAGCAAAGTGAAAAGTATTGTATACAAAGTAATAGTAA